>NW_016107349.1:4951402-4958854 GCF_001604975.1 Cebus imitator | reverse complement strand
TGCATGGGAAAAAGTATAGAAATATGCAAATATATAGATTACATATTCTTATATAATTGGATAGTAATATTATAATTAGTGAGTTCTCTATGTTTAGCTTTTTTTTCTGTTTTCCTATCATAAACATGCATGTATTGGGTAATAAAAACGTTAGTTGCTATGGGAAAGAAGTTTATGTAGACTCATGTTTATGACATTAAATTGTGCATGATATATTAAATTTTAAATGATTGTTTGTTTGTTTTCCATTTATTTATTTTATTGCATTTTTGGTTTTGGGGTACATGTGAAGAACATGCAAGGTTGTTGCATAGGTACATACGTGGGAGTGTGATTTGCTGCCTTCCTCCCCTCACCTACATCTGGCATCTCTCCCCTTGCTATCACTCCCCTACTCCCCACACCCCACTGTCCCTCCCCTATTTCCCCCCAACTGAACCCAGTGTATAGTGCTCCCCTCCCTGTGTCCATGTGTTCTCATTGTTCAACACCCATCTATGAGTGAGAACATGTGGTGTTTGATCTTCTGCTCTTCTGTCAGTTTGCTGAGAATGATGGTTTCCAGCTTCATCCATGTCCTTACAAAGGACACAAACTCATCGTTTTTGATGGCTGCATAATATTCCATGGTGTATATGTGCCACATTTTCCCTGTCCAGTCTATCATTGATGGGCATTTGGGTTGGTTCCAGGTCTTTGCTATTGTAAACAGTGCTTCAGTGAACATTCATGTGCATTTGTCCTTATAGTAGAACAATTTATAATCCTTTGCATATATACCCAGTAATGGGATTGTTGGGTCAAATGGAATTTCTATTTCTAGGTCCTTGAGGAATTGCCACACTGTCTTCCACAATGGTTGAACTAATTTACACTCCCACCAATAGTGTAAAAGTGTTCCTATTTTTCCACATCCTTTCCAGCATCTGTTGTCTCCAGATTTTTTAATGATTGCCATTCTAACTGGCATGAGATGGTATCTCAATGTAGTTTTGATTTGCATTTCCCTGATGACCAGTGATGATGAGCATTTTTTCATATGTTTCTTGGCCTCATGTATGTCTTCTTTTGTAAAGTACCTGTTCATATCATTTGCCCACTTTTGAATGGGCTTGTTTTTTTTCTAGTAAATCTGTTTTAGTTCTTTGTAAATTCTGGATATCAGCCCTTTGTCAGATGGGTAAAATGCAAAAATTTTTTCCCATTCTGTTGGTTGCTGATTCGCTCTAATGACTGTTTCTTTTGCTGTGCAGAAGCTGTGGAGTTTGATTAGGTCCCTTTTGTCTATTTTGGCTTTTGTTGTCAATGCTTTTGGTGTTTTGGTCATGAAGTCCTTGCCTACACCTATGTCCTGAATGGTTTTGCCTAGATTTTCTTCTAGGGTTTTTATGGTGTTAGGTCTTATGTTTAAGTCTTTAATCCATCTGGAGTTAATTTTAGTGTAAGGTGTCAGGAAGGGGTCCAGTTTCTGCTTTCTGCACATGGGTAGCCAGTTTTCCCAACACCATTTATTAAACAGGGAATCCTTTCCCCATTGCTTGTTTTTGTCTGGTTTGTCAAAGATCAGATGGTTGTAGATATGTTGTGTTGCCTCCGAGGCCTCTGTTCTGTTCCATTGGTCTATATCTCTGTTTTGGTACCAGCACCATGCTGTTTGGATTACTGTAGCCTTGTAGTATAGTTTGAAGTCCAGTAGTGTGATGCCTCCTGCTTTGTTCTTTTTGCTTAGAATTGACTTGGCTATGCAAGCTCTCTTTTGGTTCCATATGAAGTTTAAGGTGGTTTTTTCCAGCTCTGTGAAGAAGGTCATTGGTAGCTTGATTGGGATAGCATTGAATCTGTAAATTACTTTGGGCAGTATGGTCATTTTCACGATATTGATTCTTCCTAGCCATGAACATGGTATGTTTTTCCATCTGTTTGTGTCCTCTCTTATTTCGTTGAGCAGTGGCTTGTGGTTCTCCTTGAAGAGGTCCTTTACATTCCTTGTTAGTTGTATTCCTATGTATTTTATTCTCTTTGTGACGATTGTGAATGGCAGTTCGTTCTTGATTTGGCTCTCTTTAAGTCTGTTATTGGTGTATAGGAATGCATGTGATTTTTGCATGTTGATTTTGTATCCTGAGACTTTGCTGAAGTTGGTTATCAGTTTCAGGAGATTTTGGGCTGAGATGATGGGGTCTTGATAGTTACACAACATTCTATATAGCATAATTCTAAGATGTAAGAAAAAAAATCTGGAGTACATAAACCAAAAGTTGTCTCTAAAAGGTGGATTTATAAACAGTTTATTCTGGTTTTGTAATCTATATTTTTAAAGTTTCAATAATAAACATAACATAAATAATAAAGTCATGTTATTTTTAAAATATGATCAAATGCTTATTAGGCTAAACAGCTGTTAAATAATTAAAATAGCCTATTTCTGTTCAAAGAGGCTTCAAGTTATATTGCATTTTTCAATGCATCTAGTAAGAATTTCAGCTACTGTGTTAACATTATTGCTATTTTTCCATAATCTATTTTTCTTTCATGTATAAGTCAGATCCCAGTTCCACAGGCAGAGATATGGGAATAACCTGGCAGCCTGTTAGAAATGCAGATTCTCCAGCCCCACCTCAGACCCAATGAATCAGAGAATTCATGTCAGCCAGAGCCTCAGCTAACTTTTGAGAACATTAATTTGTGACAGACTGAGTTGTATCTGTTGAGACTACTAAAATATCACCTCTTTACTAATGCTTGCTCTGACAACCTCAGGAAAAATAGCAAAACTCATTCCTCTTTATTTGCTTCTCCTGAATCATTTTCACCATTGTACATATTATTATCTGATCTTATAGCTTATATTTATTAGTTATTGTATACTTATTTGATTTTTTAAAATTCTCTGCTTTCTCTGATTTTAGGGCAATTTAACAAGTTGGCTTATCAGGCAGTTAAGGTTTCAGAATAGCAAGTTTGAGCCAAAGTCACAAATAGAAATAGGATCAATATTTATGCAGCAAGTGCCCCTGAAATTATGACGGCATCATGTATACATAGAGTGCACAAATCAGTCCAAAATTCCTGCACTCATGAAACTTTCATTCTAGTCAGAGGATATAGGTGATACACAAAACAAATGTTTGGTGTCTTGCATGGTGAGAAGTGCCAAGGAAAACATACTGGATGAGTGAAACTGGGATTGTTAGGTTATGCTAACAGTGCTGTTAGGAAAGGTCTCAATGAGAATGTGGCATCGGCTCCCACTAATTTATTTCCTACTATTTACAAGGTGCTATACTAGACACACTAGAGGCATGGAAAACAACGAATAAATATGAGAAATTATGAAATCCAAGAAATGTTGTGGCTGTGGTTTGTATCAACCTGTAGGAAGCATTCATAACTAGCAGAGGAAGGGTCCAAGCTAATGGAAAGTATTTGGAATAGCCTATGTGGAGTCACGTGAATGTACGGATTCTACCCTGGCTGTTTCACAACACTTGGCCACGTATGAATTGTGCCCTCCTTTGTGCAGTCGATGGCAGCTCCACTACTTGATCCCCTGAATGTCACACTTCAGGGCCTGACGCGTAAAGGACAATGAATAAATGTCTGATGAAAGATCGAAGAATGAACAGGCGGAGGGGTGAGAAAAGAACACAGAAAATAACAGTGTTTCCTTGAGATCAGAGAGTGGAAAAGTAACCACAGCTGTATCCCCAGGAGAATGAGAGAATATAGGATGCTGGAGACAACATTGTTGAAATGACTGGGCTTAGGGTTCTGGCACTCTGAATGTATGCGTGGTCCCCAAAAGGGGTTGATGAACTTGGAAATCAGAAAGTACCACGAGAATTGAAATCTTTATAGAAGTAGAAGAGCTAACTCATTCAGGTCAGAGCAGACAGATAAGTAGAAATACAGGGAGCTGTGGTCAAGAAGAAGAATGGCAGTGTTTGATTGTATTTCTCTATTACATGTTTATGATAATGGACTAAATGCACATCAGATGTTGACCATTCACAGTCAAAATAAGCATGGAATCTCGGGCAGGGAAAGCCATATAAAATGTTGCTAAAATCAGAATCTCATTAAAGACACTTCTGAGAAAATCTAACTTTTAAAGAGGAGCTTGATTAGTTTATATATTCTGGAACAGCATGAGAAGGGAAATGATGTGAGTTTTCTGCCCTTCATGTCAGAAACTGACTGCAGTGTTGTGATTACAGACTTACTAGCTCCCATGTCAGTGTGACACACACCATCTCCACAAACACTATGGGATCTAATTTAACACAGTTTTTGATGTGGCCATGTAACTGGAAACAGAGTCTTATTGCTTACAGGAAAAGAAAGAGCTTCTTAACTGGATGGATATACCCAGCAATATTCTCAAATGGCTTTATGTCTTCTTTACAGGCTGGTGAATCATAAAAACAGAAAAAAGTTTCCTCTTCTTGAAATTAAGAGATATGTATGTAAATTTATCAGGAAAATAAAAAGTCATTGAATTAATTGACTGCTACAATTTGTAACTCATCCAGATGGCACTCTAAGGCACCAGCATTCCTCCGTCAAGTCAAATCTCCTCCTTGGTTATATTTTACTAGCTACATTTAACAGGGCTTTTTCCTTTTCCTCCTCCTCCTCCTCCTCCTTCCTTCCTTCATTCTTCCTCCTCCTCCTTCCTTCCTTCTTCCTCCTCCTTCCTTCTTCTTCCTCCTCCTTCTTCCTCCTCCTCCTCTTCTTCTTCTTCTTTTTTCTTTCTTTCTTTCTTTCTTTCTTTCTTTCTTTCTTTCTTTCTTTCTTTCTTTCTTTCTTTCTTTCTTTCTTTCTTCTTCTTCTTCTTCTTCTTCTTCTTCTTCTTCTTCTTCTTCNTTCTTCTTCTTCTTCTTCTTCTTCTTCTTCTTCTTCTTCCTCTTCTTCTTCATCTTATTCCTCTTCCTCTTCTTCTTCCTCTTTTTCATCATCATCTTCCTCTTTTTTTAATGGCAGCAGTCCCCTTGACAAGATGCACTTAACAGATTTTCAAGTTCTTTTCCTCTGAATATACTAACACCTTTGTCTGAATGGCCATGCAGGGATTTCTTATGAAATGGGAATTTTTGTAGTATAAGCAGAAAGAGTATATTCTTCTGATTAGTACTTGTTGACTGCTTGCTGCTTGGCTGGGAGCCTGGGTCACAGCTGCTGAGTTATGGTCTCCAGTCTGTTCACAAGGACTGTATAACCTTGTTTAAGTTATGTTACCTCTTGGTATTTTGTTGGTAAAACGGGTGTAATCAGCTTTCCTGACAGGAATGTTGTAAGGGTTAATTAATAACTGTTTGTTAAGTGTGCTGAGATTCTCAGTTTAAAGGATTAGGGAAGTGTCAAGTTTGTGTGTTATTATGGTATTATTTTTCTTTGTTTGAAAGGAAATGCCACTTCTGTGTAATTTGCTTTAAAGGTAAAATAAGCCACTTTAATCAATGCACAATCAAGTCCTTATTCATTGAGGACAAGGATGTATGGATACAGTTAGTAAGAGGACTTGGGTTAGCTGACACAAGGGCAGAAATCTGAAAATTAGGCATTGGATACAAAGAAAGCCCAGAAAATGAGAGTTGGAGGGATCAGGTTCTAAGTGCCCAGGAGATTCATGTTACATATGTAATGTAGTCTGTTATTAGCAAAGGGAAAAAAAGAGAGAAAAAGCACGTTACCTTAGCAACCAATACTCAAACAACAAAAAAATTATGTCACCAAAAAGGTTTTGAAGTGATTGTACATATGGTTCAAAAACTAAATGTAAAAAATATTTTACTAGACTCCCAAGGGGATTGTAAACATATGAAATTATTAAAGACTTACTTAATAACTTAAAAGTATACATGTCTAGATGTCATTTAACTTGTATAGATACATACTATTCTTATTTTAGGGTATGACCATTATGATAATAGCTGATTAATCTTAATTTTCCAAAAAAAGCAAGTTACTGTTATATCTGAAAATGTTATCTAGAAATATACACAAATTGCAGTAATTTTTAAGACACAATTTTTATAATAAGTGTATTACTAAATAGATCAATATGTATGGTTGCTAATGAATAATCATTTGGTACAAATATTTAAAGTATGGAAGTTAATTAAAGTGTATGATATTTAATAGACTATAGAAAGAAATTTCTTTAACAATTTCCTATCATAATGACCTTAATAATTTGTATCTAAAGATATTCAAGATGTTTGTGATAATCAATAATAATATTGAGTTGATCAAAATTCCAGAAGGTTTACAAATTTCCTTGGACACAGAGATTTAACTTCATGATCATTTCACCCCAGAACAGAAAGGTCTAGAATCTCCATTTTGAAAACTGCAGGGAGTTTTAATCATAAAGGATGCTGGATTTTGTCTAATGCTTTTTCTGCTTCTATTGAGATGATCATGTGATTTTTGTTTTTAATTCTGTTTATGTGGGGTATCACATTTACTGACTTGTGTATGTTAACCATCCCTGATTCCTTGATATAAAACCCACTTGATCATGGTGAACTATCTTTCTGATATGTTGTTGAATTCAGTTAGCTAGTATTTTGTTAAGGATTTTAGCATCTATGTTCACCAGGGATATTGGTCTATAGTTTTCCTTTTTGGTTATGTGCTTTCCTAGGTTTTGTATAAATTAGGAAGGGTTCCTTCTTTTTCTATCTTGTGAAATAGTGTCAATAGGATTGGTACCATTTCTTCTTTGAATGTGTGGTAGAATTCTACTGTAAATCTTTCTGATTCTGGACCTTTTTGTTGATGATTTTTAAATTACCATTTCAATATCACTGTTTGTTTTTGGTCCGTTCAGAGCATCTAATTCTTCCTGATTTAAGCTACGAGGGTTGCATTGTTCCAGGAATTTATCCATCTCTTCTAGGTTTTCTAGTTTATGTGCATAAAGATGTTCATAATAGCCCCAAATGATCTTTTGTATTTTTGTGGTGTTAGTTTTAATGTCTCCTGATTCATTTCTTATTGAGGTTATGTCAGCATAGAAGGGACACAACTCAATGTAATAAAAGCCATCTATGACAAACCCAGAACAAACCTAATACTTGATGGGGAAAAGTTGAAAGCATTCCCTCTGAGAACTGAAACAAGACAAGAATATCCACTCTCATCATTCCTCTTTAATATAATACTGGAAGTCCTAACCAGAGCAATTAGATGACAGGAAAAAAAAAGAGCATTCAAATCAGTCAAACTAATGGTGAGAGGAAGTCAAACTCTCACCATTTTCTGATGATATGATTGTTTACCTAGAAAACCCTAAATACTTCTCTAGAAAGATCCTAGAGCTGATAAAAGAATTCAAGAGGCCGGGCGCGGTGGCTCAAGCCTGTAATCCCAGCACTTTGGGAGGCCGAGGCGGGTGGATCACGAGGTCAAGAGATCGAGACCATCCTGGTCAACATGGTGAAACCC
>NW_016107349.1:4906148-4950817 GCF_001604975.1 Cebus imitator | reverse complement strand
AAAAAAAAAAAAAAAAGCCCGCATAGCCAAAGCAAGACTAAGTGAAAAGAACAAATCTAGAGGTGTCACATTACCTGATTTCAAACTATACTAACATAAGGCCATAGTTACTAAAACAGCATGGTACTGGTATAAATACAGGCACATAAATCAATGAAATATAATAGAGAACCTGCAAATAAAGCCAAATATAGCCAACTGATCTTTGACAAAGCAAGCAAAAACATCAAATGGGGAAAGGACATTCTTTTCAACAAATGTTTCTGGGATAATTGGTTAGCCACATGTAGGAAGAATGAAACTGGATTCTAATCTTTCAGCTTATAAAAAAATTAACTCAAGATGGATTAAGGATTTAAAGCTAAGACATTAAACTATAAAAATTCTAGAAGATAACATTGGAAAAATTCTTCTAGACATTTTGTTTAAGCAAAGATTTCATGACCAAGAACCCAAAAACAAATGCAATAAAAACAAAAATAAATAGCTGGCACTTAATTAAACTAAAGAGCTTTTGCACAGCAAAAGGAACAGTCAGTAGAGTAAATAGATAACCCGCCGAGTGGGAAAAAATATTCACAATCTATACACCTGACAAAGGACTACTTTCCAGACTCTACAAAAAACTCAAACAAATCAGCAAGAAAAAACAAACAATCCCATCAAAACGTGACCTAAGGACATAGACAATTCTCAAAAGAAGATATACAAATGACCAAGAAACATATGTAAAAATTCTAAACATCACTAATGATCAGGGAAATGCAAATCAAAACTACGATGTGATACCACTTTACTCCTGCAAGAATGGCCATAATCAAAAAATAGCAGACGTTGGCATGGATGCAGTGATCAGGGAACACTTCTACACTGCTGGTGGGAATGTAAACTAGTACAACCATATTGGAAAACAGTGTGGAGATTTCTTAAAGAACTAATAGTAGAACTACTATATGATCCAGCAATCCCACTCCTGGGTATCTAGCCAGAGGAAAATAAGTCATTATACATAAAGGATACTTGCACATGAATGTTTATGCAGCGTTCTAATTTGCAATTGGAAAATCACAGACCCAACCCAAATGGCATCAATCATGGAGCAGATAAAGAAACTGCGGTATGTGTGTGTGTGTATATATATATATATACACACACACACACATATATATATGATGGAATATATATATGATGGAATATATATATGATGGAATATATATATATACATTTATATGATGGAATACTACTCAGCCATAAAAAGGAATGTATTAATAGCATTCACAACTACCTGGGTGAGATTGCAGACTATTATTCTAAGGAATGGAAAAACCAAACATCGTATGTTTTCTTTGATATGTGGGAGCTAAGCTATGAGGATGCAAAGGCATAAGAATGATACAATGGACTGTGGGGACTTGGGTGGAAGGGTGGGAGGAGGGCAAGGGATAGAAGACTACAAGTAGGGTGCAGTGATTGGTGCAGCAAAATCTCACAAGTGACCACTAAGAAACTTACGCATATAACCAAATACCATCTGTACCACCCAATAACCTATAATTTTTTTTTCAAATCTGAGGGCATAAATTTTCTATCTAACCAGTTTGCCAACTCATTTTGGTGGAGGATCCATCTTCATATCTCACTTGAGTAACAGCAAAGGCTCCCTAAAGATCTTTCTGCTTACTCTCTTACAGTTAGACTATTGCACACAGAAGCCAGATAATTCCTTTAAAAATATAAGTCAGTTCATGTCACAATTCTGTTCAAAACTCACTGGTAACTTCTGTTACAGAATTTAACTGGGGTCATTTGTGTAGTAAGATCAGATTCCACACCAAGGTTTTGCAGCAATAGAAAGGAAAGCATTTATTTGCAGGGTACCAAGCAAGAAAGGCCAGGCTGCTAATGCTTGAGTCCTGAGTTCTCTGAAGTTTTGACGGTAAGGGTTTTTAAAGGCAGTGGTAAATTTCAGGGAAACAGATGTTATAGGCAAAATTGTAAAGCAATACATGGAAGTTACACATTGCTTTTGTTTAAAGGGTGGAATATCTTGAAGCGAGGGGCTTACATGTCATGGATAAATTCAAAGACTTTCTGATTAGCAGTTGGATAGGAAGAGAAGCTTTGTTAAAAATTGGGGTCAGCAGAAAAGAATGTTATCTCTGGCTTATGAGTGTGACTATCTCAAGGCCCCATAGGAAGAAATGTAGAAAAAAGAATGGTGTCAGCATAGGTTCAGTCTTCAGTAGTTCCCTCTTAACTGAGGTTTATCTGCCAGTGTATCTATTCAGTGAGGATCTGGGTTTCCGAAAAAACAACTCAGGGACATATTTTAAGTTGTTACCTTTAGTTTCTGTAGGGAACCAAACATCTCTTGACTCTTGACTTCCTTGGCTATTGTTTTAGGCTACTGTTACCTTCTTGCTTATCTCAGGGATAGGTAGATGTCTGGAATTTTCTTTGAAGGAATTCGAGAATTTCCTTTATTTCCAGGGCTGCAGGCCCCGGAAATAAAGGGTCCCTGGTCTGTCTCACTTCCAATCACACTGAGAACAAATCTATCAGGGCCCACATGGAAGCATCTTCAGCTGCTTCTCCGCCCTGATCTTCTACCACTTTTCTCACTGCTTACACCGTTCTAGCCCTCCTGCTTTGCTTGCTGTCCATCAGCAGCACTGTGTTTGCTCTTCCCTAAGACATTGTTTTTTTTCTGTTCCTTTTGCGTGGCTTCTTGCCTCACTTCATTCAGTTTAGTGCCCAACCTTTACCTGAGAGAGCTACTCTAGGCACCCTATGTGTAGTAATACCACTGTATCATTTTGCTATTACCTTATTCTACTTTTGATTTTCTCTATAATGCTTTTTATCACCTGCCATACTATCTACTCACCTCTCTTGGAGAGCAGGGACTCTTTTGTTTACTTCTTAAGAGCATAAAAAAGTACCTGACATAGCAGCTTAATTAAGTACTTGTTGGATTTGAATACACATTGAGATATTGTTACTTTCCAAAATTTTCATAAAATCTTAGTTGTTAACAGCTGTTATTATTTATTGACTATTCCTTAAATAAATAGAATTCTATAAACTGAGAAAAAGATACTCAAGCAATGAATGGCATTCCCCAAATATATACATTTTGTATGTTACAAAACTTTCTCAAAAGTATTTAAGATTTTCATAAAATTATGGCAGCCTATCCTACCAAGTATTTTGGTTGCTATAACAACCAAAAAATTATTTCATCATATTCACCTATTCATGAAAAATTCCCAAGAATGTGTTTTTCTAAGAACAGGCCTAATATAGAATATAGATGTTAAAATCTGAAGATACTGCTTCAATGAGAAAAAAAATTCAGTACTGAAAACCAAAATACCCACTCCTACATAGAATCTTCTACAAGTAAAGTATTTGAGAGTAATAATTATGGAAACATTTTAGAATCGTAATATGTATAAGAATTAGAGAAAATACTTGATATCACCTAACTCAATCCACTCATCTTGCAAAGATGTCATTCTTGATGTTTTGACTGTAATTCCAGTAATACATCACAATTCAGGCCACTTATGCCTCCCACTTGAGGAAAGTTGGAAGGAAACTTAATTCACACAAAAAAATTCTAGAACCCTCAACTTGAATTTACCTTGTCTCTAAGTTTGATTCTACTGGAAAGCCATGAATAGTGCCAAAGAAAAGAGATTTAAGGAATTTAAGCTCACCATGAATTTCTGTGGGCTGCATGTGCCCTAACAAAAGCAGTCCTTTTCTGGCATGTCTAAAATTAGATTACCATGAATTTAGCATTCCCAAATTAAAGTTCTTACTTGTGATAGGGCATAGCAGTTCTTTAAAACTTCAACATTTTATTAAGGGGCATCTGCTTGGAAATTCTCCAGAGCTGAATCTTCTATTTTATATAGCTGCAGGTTGTAGATATGGGGGCCTTGTATCTCTGAAGCGCTTAGTGTGAAGACACCACACACTTAGGTCCAGAGCTCATTTCCTCACCACAGAAAGCAATCCTTTGGCCTGGTTGTGACGTGTGTTGTTGCTGATCTTCAGGCTGACATTTTTTAATGCAGAAGAAATGTTTTGGGAAGAAAAATGATAATTTGGCATATATGTTTCTTAGGAGCTAATTTTGCTAGATTTTTTTCAATTTGTTTAACCTGATGCCATTTTATGGTTCCTAAAAA
This sequence comes from Cebus imitator, assembly GCF_001604975.1. NCBI lineage: Eukaryota > Metazoa > Chordata > Mammalia > Primates > Cebidae > Cebus > Cebus imitator. Next base: position 4,946,618 of record NW_016107349.1, on the reverse strand, counting down.
AATAAAGGAAAGCTTATTATCATTTATCTGAATATTTGAAATCCTGATTATCCTTCAAAATTAATCTAAAATACTACCTACTTTATGTAATCTGGCCTTGATACTCCTTCTAGTGATAGCAGCTTCCTCCTTTATTTTCTTTTTTTGCCCACGAGAAGACATGATATATGGTAATTTACATATATATATATATATATATATATATATAAACATACATACATTGTATATATACATATTTATACATACATGTATGAAAGCATATATATATATGTTTGCTAACCACAATGTGAATTAATTCAGGGCAAATTTCATGCCCTATTTATCTTTTATCTCCAGCATCTAGCCTAGAGTCACCACTTAATAAGTGTTTGTTGAAGGTTCACATGAATACACATTGTAATTCATTGGTTTCTTACTCATCTGTCTTCAATGTATGTATGCTCAGATTACTTCATAAGTCAGTTGGTAATTAAAAGCAGTTTATGAAACCTTCAGGAATGTGTTATGATTAGCATCATCATCATCTTTGCCATCAACTATATATATGTTAATTAAACACCTACTCTTTCTAATTCTGGGTGGTATACGCATTGCTGAAAAGTTGTGTGTATAACTGACTTGTATCATCAAATAATAGTTTAAGTATGCTATTTGAGCTGCAAAACACAAACAGCTGTTTAGAGGACCTCTTTGGTTCATTTTTTTAACATAAGAGTCATGTAAAATTATGAAAATAAGTAGTACATTTTGGTTACAAGAGCAGGGGACTGGAGTTTTGCAGTTATAGTCTTAATGCTCCACTACTTTTTTGACTTTGATAAATGATTTTATGTCTCTCACTTATTAACTGTAATACAGGAAATTGAGATGGTTGATTTCTGTGCTAGGAAGTATAATCACCCCAAAGATGTCTTTACCCTAATTTCTGGAACCTGTGAATATGTTCCCTTATGGGTAAAAGGGACTTTGTATGTGCAATTGAAGTTAAGGACCTTCAGTTGGTGATGTTATCCTGCATTACCCAGATGATCCCAAACTAATTACATGATTTCTTAAAAGCAGAGAACCAACCTTCCCTGACTTTTATCACAAAGGTAGATGCGACCGTGAAAGAATGATCAGAGAGCTTTGAAGACAGAGGAAGGAGCCTACAGTGAAGGAATGGGGATTGTTTCTAGAAGCTGGAACAAGCAAGAAAATGAATTATCTGCTAGAGCCTCCAGAATGGAATACAGACTTACCAAAATTTTGATTTTAGTCCAAGGTGACCTATATTGGACTTCTGACTTACAGAAATGTAAAGTAATAAATTTGTGTGGTTTTTAGCCACTAAATTTGTGACCATTTTTTACAGCAGCAGTAAAAATCTTACATAATGTCTCATTGTCTTTGGTCTTGAAAATCCTCTAATTCTCTATTTTAACATATTTTATGTTTAAATCCCAATTATCATATATTAGGGTTGTTTAAAAGTGAGGTGCATTCATACCAGGGATTTCTGTCTTCCAAATTCATGTATTTGATATACTTCAGAAAACCTTTCAATTCACTTCGTGAACAAAGGAATTTGTAACTAACTCCTATCTTCCTTTTACACAATAGAAATCAAAGCCTGCAAGAGCTCATGCCATTTACTTTAGTCAAAATCTGGATGATGCATTGCATAAGTAACAACATAATAGAGCCCTCATATTGTAATCTGGATAGATGTCTGCTGTGCTTTGAAAATCAAATATTGTTCCCTTTGACGTTTTGACAAGTAATTTCGACAACAATATACATTTGGCTAACTCATGAATGTAGTACTTCTCGTCCTCTGGATTGTGCGGGGTTTGCACTATGCTAAGAATGACAACAATTATGGAGCTGACTTACATCTGCCAAGTGAACAGATGGTCTTGTAGTTGAGAAGAACAATGGTGAAGAAAGAAAAGGCAAAGGCGTGGGGGTAGGGGGAGCTGGTAGGGTGGATGAAACTCTTGCAGTCCAAAATAGCACTAATAAAACTAAAGAAGAATGCAGACAAAGGCATGTTATAATTTGTTATTGAAAGGTATAGAAAAAGAGGAGAAAGGTCTTGCTTGTTTCACACTCTCTCATGCTGGTAGTGAATCTAAGTCAAGTGTACTTGAGACCTGTAAGCGGTGAAATCATAATGTTGATATTCTTCTTTACGCAAATAGTTATTTGAAATTATCACCAGTGTAAATTTGATATAAGATGGAATTTTTCCTTTATCTATGTTTTCCCCCCTTTAAAAAGCTTAATTGGGGAGCAGACAATACAAATAACAGGAGCAAAAACTTAGATGGACAATAGAAAACTTTACAGTGAAAAGTAGAAGTCTTTCTTAAATATATTGACTTCTATTTTTTAATAATTTGAACTTTAAATGGAGTGTTAAGTTTATAAGTGTGAATATCCATTATCATATTATTCTCTAAAATAACATACTATTATACTACACTTCTGGAGCTAGCAGTGTTAGTTCAAAGATCCTATTTTAAAGAGTGCTATGTGTCTTGAATTTTTATTTTTGTAGGATTTTTTTCCTTGAATTTATTTGTCACATTTTACCTTTATATTTTTCAGATTTTTATATTTAATGTATGTCATACTGCATATAAGTTTGTGGGCTATTACACATTGAATAAATATTATATAGATTCTATTTATATATTTTTACCAACCTGTGGTATAATTTCATGTTAATCTGCCCCTTGTGGGATGAGAAGACAGCAAACAAGTCCAAATTGTGTTAATAACAAAGATCTAAAGTTAAAACAATTTGTTCTCTGAAAGGATTTTCTAAGTGCAATAAACGCCAACTTAAAACATGAACTTTGTGACAACGATTCTGGCCTTTCTATCTGGGCATCGGAGGCTTATGTCTTGTTTCTTATCTTTATTGTGTAAATGAGAGGGGTGGAAAAGTAACAATAATTGACAAGTTATTTTATAGCTCTAGAATCCACGTTACTGTAATTAGCCCAGTCAAGTGCAAAGTGCCTGAGTTTACTGTTCAGTTCCAATATTATCTATTTACTTTTATTTTCTTCTCTTTGCTTTATTTGGATACCGCTCTATTTTAAAGTAAAAAACTGAGCATGGCATTACACTCCTTAGGTGAAGAACTATTTTCTTTTTGCCACAATGTACTAACAGATTGATGACTTTACAGGTTTTTGCTGTTGTTGTTGTTTTAACAGAGGCCATTTTGCTCTTTTTGCAATCATGAAAGAATGTCTTAAAATTCATTACTCAATTTTTTTTTCCTCTGGAAAATTCAGGTTACTTTAAAACTGACTCAGGCATTTTCCAACAATATCTAGCCTTTTTATTATAAAAGCGTCAAACTATTGTCTGACAAAGAAATGATATTACAGTTGCTGAACCAAATTATGATTTGGGTGAAGGCTCAAATACACTTCAGGGGAAAATGACTGCATGTAACAGTCCCAGTCCTGCCTTTCTTGACCTTTTCTTCCTTCTGTAGCATCCCTTCCTACCCTCTGGTAAACCTCCCCCTAACTGCTATTATATTTTTCCCTCCAGGTAAGTCCTTATGTCAGTTATAAATTATTGAGAATTTTTAAAAAAATTGTCTTAGTCCAAGGCATTCTTCTAAGCATTACACCTCTATTTAACTTACTGAGTTTTGTCATTAGAACACTCCTAAGATAATAGTTTTATTATTATAGCCTCTGTTTTGCAGATGAAAAGCCAAGGCATAGAGAAATCTATGCATTTGCAAAACTAGCACATTAATGAGTTGTGTCTTAAACTCAGGTAGCCTGGATCTCTACTAATGTTCCATAGGAGAATTAGCTTCAATGACATTGACCTCTGACTCCAAATTGCATTATAAATTGGTGACTGAGGTATTAATTAGTTTAATTTCTTTAATTATATAATAAAAAACTTTTTTTCCTAATTTAAACAATTATAAGCATCATTGAGCTCACAGGAAGGTAAGCAATGTCTCCTGTGATTTCTTGATATTATATCCTTTATATAGCTATGTCATATATACATTGTATGTGTATATACACTGTCAGTCTTGAGTATATTTTCTATTAATTTCTCATTGCAATTGGTTCCCAAGATAGGAAATCAAGTGGCCACATTTGATTCACTCATTACTGCTACCTTCATCCATGCTTTAACTCATTCATCGTTATTCCTTTATTCAGCAGATATATACCAAATGCTAGCTGGTCCCTAAGCACTGTGGTTGTTTCTGGTTTGACTGTTTGCAAAGAGGAATATGATACAATTTTGCCCTAAGGGATCTCACAGTATTTGGAAAAGCTAGGCACACAAATAGCTTGTTAGAGAGTGATGTGACGAGTGTCACAATAGATACTGCTATAGGACTGCTATAGGACCATCAAAAAGGAAGAAAGTAGCTCCATTAGTTATGTTGGAGATTTTATAAAGCCTTTACATAGAAAGGAATAACAATTCTGACAGGATATATATAATTCTATCACATAAAAAGAAGAAACATATCAAGCATTCTCAGAGCATAAAAGGGCCAACTACATCTAGTAATTGCTGAAAAAATGTTACAATGGCTGAGACACAGAATGATTAGAGTAAAGCCTGGGGTCGTTGATGTGAGATGTGAGATGCAGCCAGTGAGAAAGTCCAAAGTCCAACCTGGGTAAGGCCTTTGACAGCCTTAGGGACTAGACCAACCCTCGTATAACAAGCATGGCATGATTGCCCTAGCTCCAAGCTGGGTTTAAAAAAAAAAAAGAAGAATTGTGTGAAAAATGGGAAGTAAATTAGGATATCAGGTGGTAGTAATGAAGGGGTGGTGGAAGTGAGGAGCAGAAAAGAACTCTGAGAACTTTTTAGGGCTAGAATTAACAGAAAAGAATGTGAAGCATGAGGCAGTAGTAGAATTACAAGGTGATGCTCTTCGAGGGGGTGGGAAAGGCAGGGAGAAAGGAACTTTGAAAGGAGTTGAGAATGTGATCCATTTCTAACACGTTCAACTTTAGGTGCTCATAGGTATTCTATGTAGAGGAGCATAACTCATTTGATTTTGGAAGACAAAGGCAAAAATGTGGAATGGAAATATACATGGGAAGAGTTATCATCAAACTGGTGATAATTGAAGCCAATGGAAATTGATGATTGTACAGAAAATAGTCTGGAGATGGAAAGGCAAAGAAAACTGAGGACCTGCTAGAATTGAAGTGACAAATTTATTTTACAAGTGATAAGAAATATTTCATGAAATTCTTGATGGATTTAAAGAACAATGTTTCTTTTATAGTACCAAAATATTAAATTGGCTATATAAGAGCTTGAATATTTATTTTCCTTTGTGTAAATATTCCCTCTCCTGAACTTGTTCTTTGAAGCAGGNATATATATATATATATATATATATAAACATACATACATTGTATATATACATATTTATACATACATGTATGAAAGCATATATATATATGTTTGCTAACCACAATGTGAATTAATTCAGGGCAAATTTCATGCCCTATTTATCTTTTATCTCCAGCATCTAGCCTAGAGTCACCACTTAATAAGTGTTTGTTGAAGGTTCACATGAATACACATTGTAATTCATTGGTTTCTTACTCATCTGTCTTCAATGTATGTATGCTCAGATTACTTCATAAGTCAGTTGGTAATTAAAAGCAGTTTATGAAACCTTCAGGAATGTGTTATGATTAGCATCATCATCATCTTTGCCATCAACTATATATATGTTAATTAAACACCTACTCTTTCTAATTCTGGGTGGTATACGCATTGCTGAAAAGTTGTGTGTATAACTGACTTGTATCATCAAATAATAGTTTAAGTATGCTATTTGAGCTGCAAAACACAAACAGCTGTTTAGAGGACCTCTTTGGTTCATTTTTTTAACATAAGAGTCATGTAAAATTATGAAAATAAGTAGTACATTTTGGTTACAAGAGCAGGGGACTGGAGTTTTGCAGTTATAGTCTTAATGCTCCACTACTTTTTTGACTTTGATAAATGATTTTATGTCTCTCACTTATTAACTGTAATACAGGAAATTGAGATGGTTGATTTCTGTGCTAGGAAGTATAATCACCCCAAAGATGTCTTTACCCTAATTTCTGGAACCTGTGAATATGTTCCCTTATGGGTAAAAGGGACTTTGTATGTGCAATTGAAGTTAAGGACCTTCAGTTGGTGATGTTATCCTGCATTACCCAGATGATCCCAAACTAATTACATGATTTCTTAAAAGCAGAGAACCAACCTTCCCTGACTTTTATCACAAAGGTAGATGCGACCGTGAAAGAATGATCAGAGAGCTTTGAAGACAGAGGAAGGAGCCTACAGTGAAGGAATGGGGATTGTTTCTAGAAGCTGGAACAAGCAAGAAAATGAATTATCTGCTAGAGCCTCCAGAATGGAATACAGACTTACCAAAATTTTGATTTTAGTCCAAGGTGACCTATATTGGACTTCTGACTTACAGAAATGTAAAGTAATAAATTTGTGTGGTTTTTAGCCACTAAATTTGTGACCATTTTTTACAGCAGCAGTAAAAATCTTACATAATGTCTCATTGTCTTTGGTCTTGAAAATCCTCTAATTCTCTATTTTAACATATTTTATGTTTAAATCCCAATTATCATATATTAGGGTTGTTTAAAAGTGAGGTGCATTCATACCAGGGATTTCTGTCTTCCAAATTCATGTATTTGATATACTTCAGAAAACCTTTCAATTCACTTCGTGAACAAAGGAATTTGTAACTAACTCCTATCTTCCTTTTACACAATAGAAATCAAAGCCTGCAAGAGCTCATGCCATTTACTTTAGTCAAAATCTGGATGATGCATTGCATAAGTAACAACATAATAGAGCCCTCATATTGTAATCTGGATAGATGTCTGCTGTGCTTTGAAAATCAAATATTGTTCCCTTTGACGTTTTGACAAGTAATTTCGACAACAATATACATTTGGCTAACTCATGAATGTAGTACTTCTCGTCCTCTGGATTGTGCGGGGTTTGCACTATGCTAAGAATGACAACAATTATGGAGCTGACTTACATCTGCCAAGTGAACAGATGGTCTTGTAGTTGAGAAGAACAATGGTGAAGAAAGAAAAGGCAAAGGCGTGGGGGTAGGGGGAGCTGGTAGGGTGGATGAAACTCTTGCAGTCCAAAATAGCACTAATAAAACTAAAGAAGAATGCAGACAAAGGCATGTTATAATTTGTTATTGAAAGGTATAGAAAAAGAGGAGAAAGGTCTTGCTTGTTTCACACTCTCTCATGCTGGTAGTGAATCTAAGTCAAGTGTACTTGAGACCTGTAAGCGGTGAAATCATAATGTTGATATTCTTCTTTACGCAAATAGTTATTTGAAATTATCACCAGTGTAAATTTGATATAAGATGGAATTTTTCCTTTATCTATGTTTTCCCCCCTTTAAAAAGCTTAATTGGGGAGCAGACAATACAAATAACAGGAGCAAAAACTTAGATGGACAATAGAAAACTTTACAGTGAAAAGTAGAAGTCTTTCTTAAATATATTGACTTCTATTTTTTAATAATTTGAACTTTAAATGGAGTGTTAAGTTTATAAGTGTGAATATCCATTATCATATTATTCTCTAAAATAACATACTATTATACTACACTTCTGGAGCTAGCAGTGTTAGTTCAAAGATCCTATTTTAAAGAGTGCTATGTGTCTTGAATTTTTATTTTTGTAGGATTTTTTTCCTTGAATTTATTTGTCACATTTTACCTTTATATTTTTCAGATTTTTATATTTAATGTATGTCATACTGCATATAAGTTTGTGGGCTATTACACATTGAATAAATATTATATAGATTCTATTTATATATTTTTACCAACCTGTGGTATAATTTCATGTTAATCTGCCCCTTGTGGGATGAGAAGACAGCAAACAAGTCCAAATTGTGTTAATAACAAAGATCTAAAGTTAAAACAATTTGTTCTCTGAAAGGATTTTCTAAGTGCAATAAACGCCAACTTAAAACATGAACTTTGTGACAACGATTCTGGCCTTTCTATCTGGGCATCGGAGGCTTATGTCTTGTTTCTTATCTTTATTGTGTAAATGAGAGGGGTGGAAAAGTAACAATAATTGACAAGTTATTTTATAGCTCTAGAATCCACGTTACTGTAATTAGCCCAGTCAAGTGCAAAGTGCCTGAGTTTACTGTTCAGTTCCAATATTATCTATTTACTTTTATTTTCTTCTCTTTGCTTTATTTGGATACCGCTCTATTTTAAAGTAAAAAACTGAGCATGGCATTACACTCCTTAGGTGAAGAACTATTTTCTTTTTGCCACAATGTACTAACAGATTGATGACTTTACAGGTTTTTGCTGTTGTTGTTGTTTTAACAGAGGCCATTTTGCTCTTTTTGCAATCATGAAAGAATGTCTTAAAATTCATTACTCAATTTTTTTTTCCTCTGGAAAATTCAGGTTACTTTAAAACTGACTCAGGCATTTTCCAACAATATCTAGCCTTTTTATTATAAAAGCGTCAAACTATTGTCTGACAAAGAAATGATATTACAGTTGCTGAACCAAATTATGATTTGGGTGAAGGCTCAAATACACTTCAGGGGAAAATGACTGCATGTAACAGTCCCAGTCCTGCCTTTCTTGACCTTTTCTTCCTTCTGTAGCATCCCTTCCTACCCTCTGGTAAACCTCCCCCTAACTGCTATTATATTTTTCCCTCCAGGTAAGTCCTTATGTCAGTTATAAATTATTGAGAATTTTTAAAAAAATTGTCTTAGTCCAAGGCATTCTTCTAAGCATTACACCTCTATTTAACTTACTGAGTTTTGTCATTAGAACACTCCTAAGATAATAGTTTTATTATTATAGCCTCTGTTTTGCAGATGAAAAGCCAAGGCATAGAGAAATCTATGCATTTGCAAAACTAGCACATTAATGAGTTGTGTCTTAAACTCAGGTAGCCTGGATCTCTACTAATGTTCCATAGGAGAATTAGCTTCAATGACATTGACCTCTGACTCCAAATTGCATTATAAATTGGTGACTGAGGTATTAATTAGTTTAATTTCTTTAATTATATAATAAAAAACTTTTTTTCCTAATTTAAACAATTATAAGCATCATTGAGCTCACAGGAAGGTAAGCAATGTCTCCTGTGATTTCTTGATATTATATCCTTTATATAGCTATGTCATATATACATTGTATGTGTATATACACTGTCAGTCTTGAGTATATTTTCTATTAATTTCTCATTGCAATTGGTTCCCAAGATAGGAAATCAAGTGGCCACATTTGATTCACTCATTACTGCTACCTTCATCCATGCTTTAACTCATTCATCGTTATTCCTTTATTCAGCAGATATATACCAAATGCTAGCTGGTCCCTAAGCACTGTGGTTGTTTCTGGTTTGACTGTTTGCAAAGAGGAATATGATACAATTTTGCCCTAAGGGATCTCACAGTATTTGGAAAAGCTAGGCACACAAATAGCTTGTTAGAGAGTGATGTGACGAGTGTCACAATAGATACTGCTATAGGACTGCTATAGGACCATCAAAAAGGAAGAAAGTAGCTCCATTAGTTATGTTGGAGATTTTATAAAGCCTTTACATAGAAAGGAATAACAATTCTGACAGGATATATATAATTCTATCACATAAAAAGAAGAAACATATCAAGCATTCTCAGAGCATAAAAGGGCCAACTACATCTAGTAATTGCTGAAAAAATGTTACAATGGCTGAGACACAGAATGATTAGAGTAAAGCCTGGGGTCGTTGATGTGAGATGTGAGATGCAGCCAGTGAGAAAGTCCAAAGTCCAACCTGGGTAAGGCCTTTGACAGCCTTAGGGACTAGACCAACCCTCGTATAACAAGCATGGCATGATTGCCCTAGCTCCAAGCTGGGTTTAAAAAAAAAAAAGAAGAATTGTGTGAAAAATGGGAAGTAAATTAGGATATCAGGTGGTAGTAATGAAGGGGTGGTGGAAGTGAGGAGCAGAAAAGAACTCTGAGAACTTTTTAGGGCTAGAATTAACAGAAAAGAATGTGAAGCATGAGGCAGTAGTAGAATTACAAGGTGATGCTCTTCGAGGGGGTGGGAAAGGCAGGGAGAAAGGAACTTTGAAAGGAGTTGAGAATGTGATCCATTTCTAACACGTTCAACTTTAGGTGCTCATAGGTATTCTATGTAGAGGAGCATAACTCATTTGATTTTGGAAGACAAAGGCAAAAATGTGGAATGGAAATATACATGGGAAGAGTTATCATCAAACTGGTGATAATTGAAGCCAATGGAAATTGATGATTGTACAGAAAATAGTCTGGAGATGGAAAGGCAAAGAAAACTGAGGACCTGCTAGAATTGAAGTGACAAATTTATTTTACAAGTGATAAGAAATATTTCATGAAATTCTTGATGGATTTAAAGAACAATGTTTCTTTTATTCACATATATTGTAGTTTCTTTTTTAGTACCAAAATATTAAATTGGCTATATAAGAGCTTGAATATTTATTTTCCTTTGTGTAAATATTCCCTCTCCTGAACTTGTTCTTTGAAGCAGGGGCTCTATGAATGTAAATTGTATATGATTTAAAAACTCTCAGTTTTCAGAATGGATCAAGAGCGGGGAGCATATTCTAAAATCAGCTTCCAATATTGGAAAGAATCATGGACTAGGAATTGGGATTTTGTTCTGCATTTGCCTCCAACTCACTTAGTGAGGCTGACAAATTATAGCAACTCTTTGAATCATTATATGGGATGTAAAATGATGTGAGCAACCACAATGATGCTTCAGATGTCTTCTGACTCTATATTTCTATTAAAATCTTTCCTGCTTTGAAATTTTGCTGTGTATTCTTAAGTGTCCCTTTCTTGTAAACTTGACCTCGATAACCCTATTACAAAGTTGTAACCCTAAAGAGTAATTTAGCATTGTCTTCAACAGTGAGGTTTCCAAGACCTTCATTTGTGGTCTAGATTTTTTAATTAAAAGACAAGTTAAAAGCACAGATCAAACTCCTACTGGTACTCAACACATAAAGCAATACAAAGCCCAGAATTTACCATTACGGTTTTTACATTAATTAGGACAATTTCTGTATACTCTCCTGAATGGCTCAGCAATAATCAAAGGCCAACACTCTTCTCTGATCATGACAGAGTTACGTAAAAAAGTAGTTTTTTTTTACTAGACGGCAGCACCACTCTACCTTCACTGTGGTGCTTGTATGTAGCCACTTAATTTTACCCAATTTTATTACTTGTCTACAAAATGAATGTAAGTTAACCCACTGTAGTTTTGTGTCTTTTGAAAAATGAACTTTTAAAAACTGTTGTTAAAAGTTAATAAGAAAAGAATTCTTTAAGCATTTATTCCACTGCTTATTTTGGTTTAAATGAATATGAAAAATATCAATATTTTTACTTATATTGACATTCAATAAGGCTAGACAGAGCCCGAACCTTATAAAGCCCTCTAGCATTTAGATGACAGCGATGATAACCAGGTGTGGTAGACAATTCTAATGGTCTCTACCACATGACATTTATAACACTGTGGATAGGCTCTAAAACTGAAAAATTCGCAAGATGAGCCAATTTATGGGTGACATTTATAGGTCTTTGCTTCCAAAAATCATCTTAAAATAAATATTGTAGTATTAACCAAATTTAAATTGATTCTTGATCTCTTTGAAATCAGAAATTATGTCTCAATGTCTTTGTATCACTAGAATCTAGCTCCATGAGCAAAGATATCATAGGGATTTATTAAAATTTTCTAAATAATGGAATAAATATGTTAATGTCAAATAGGAATACTTGATCCTTTGTAGATATATCTATTCACTCAACATAGCTTTTCTGGTATACCTATTTATGCCAGGCATTATCATATGTACATGAGACAGACACAGCCTGTTATCCATGGTGCTTTTTGCATGGATAAAATGTTATAAAAAGTATTAAAGAGGTAATTTGTAACCAAGTATAATATTAGAGTGTTGAGAAAGCACATGCTGTTTTGACAGTCCATAGCAGGGGAGAGTTACCTCATGCAGTTAGTTACTTAGATACTCCTTTAACCAAATACCTAAGATTAAATTGCAAGACATTCTTGGAGACTCAGAAAGCCATGTGGTGCAAGTGCCTTCATTGGCTACATTGTAATGACACCTTCTCTTCAACATGGGAGTACTATGTTCTAATGGACCAGAGTGATTACATTTAAAGTGTTATTAATGTTCTTATAAAGTAAAACCTGAAAAACATAACATTTCACTTCAAATATCATTGCATGTCTATAGAAGTAGGGTGGACATTTTGGATAATAGAAAGATGTAATATAGTCAGCAAAGACCTTGAAATTTCCGAGTTAAAAGTGTTATATGCCATATATTTTATTCTTTCAAAATAGGCTGAACAGAGGGAAAGGCTTTGACTAGTTGGGCTTTGGGAATTCATATGCAGAATTAAGTTCAATATGGGATATATCTCATTTAGGAGAAATAACACTCTCTACAGTCCTATGACATTTTGGCTTCATCACCTAGTGATCCCAAGTTAGTAACCTATGCCTTGAAAAGAAATTTAATAATGTAAGAAGCCCCTAGTTATCAGCAAAAGACAAGCTACCATCCAGAATCTAAAATAGGTATTTTACTAAATGATAAAGAACACAGTTAGCAGGAGTAGATGTGGAATCGTTTTGGTCATTTAGCTTGGCCACGGGTTCAAAAGAAACCTCAAAGCAATTTGTTTTTGTTTGCTTTGCTTTGTTTTTATGTTTTAATTCTTACATTGTGCTTAGTATCACTGTGGCTTGGAGTAAAAGGCAAATCTCTCCTCAACAATCTAGGCATTTATTTAAAAAAAGCATTTTAAAAATTTATGTTGGTATAATCTGCTTTATGTTTATATCTTTTTACTTAAAAATTATTTCTAATAATTAAGTGGAGAAAGAATGGCTTTTTATCAACAAATTGTGTTAGAACAATTTTATATTTATTTGCAAACCAAAAATGAACTTCAATTCATATCTGATCCTGTATTAAACAGAAACTCAAAATGGATCAAACACCTAAATATAAAATATAAAATTATAAGGCTTCTAAAAAAACACTGGAGAAAGCTTTTGGGATCTTGAATTAAGAAAAGATTTCATGGCAAGTATATCAAGTCAAACTGTATACAAGAAAAACATAAACTTTATTAAAATTTAAAACTTCTGGTCTTCCAGAAACAATAAAGAGAATAAAAAGACAAGCCACAGATTGGGAGAAAATATTTGAAACCATATAGCTAATGTGAGACTTGAATACAAAATACATAATGAACTTCCCAAACTTAAACAAAAAAACAACTTCCTTTTTCTGTAAATGGATCAAAAGTTTCCATAGACACTTCTGCCAGAGTAGATATATGGATGGCAAATATAAACATGCAAATTTCAACATTTGTTAGTAGAAAAATGTAAACTAAAGCCATAAGGATATCTCACTATGAATGTGGCATTAAAATAGCTAAAATGAAAAAGACTAGCCATATCAAGTCTTGGTAAGAATGTGGAGGTACTGTACTAGGACTCACACACTGCTGATGGGAAGGTAAAATCATACTTTTTTGAAAATTGTTTTTGCAGATTTCTAAAATTTACATGCATACCTAACATATGACCCATCCATTCTACCCCTAGATATTTACCCAAGAATAAAGAAAGCATATGACCGAACAATAATGTGTACACATCTTCAAAATGGCTTTCTTTGTAATAGCCCAAACCTGGAAACAACCCAAATGTCAATCATGAATTAATAAACAGAATCTGGTATAATCCATATGATAGAATACCACTTACATTAAAAGGAATGAACTATGGATTCATACCACAACATGAATACGTCTTAAAATAATTATGTTGAATGAACGAAAACAGAAAAAGAAGAGCACTTAGTATATGATTGCATTTATATATATTTCAAGAAAAATAAAACAAATACTGACAGAAAATAAATCAGGGGTTATGCCAGAAAGAGAGGAGCTAGAGATAAGTATTATAAAAGAGCAAGGGAAAACTTTTGGGGATTTTTAGATAAGTGTATTATTCTGTTTGTGGTGGTGGTTTCAAACTTATAAAATTGTGCAATCTAAATATATGCAGTTTACATATGTCAATATTACTGCAATAAAATTAAAGAGAGAACAAGAGTTTTGTAACCCCCTAAGGTACAGGAGCTAGTAGCCATATCTTCCTTCTATAATTCTACAGTGCTATGACTGAATTTTTTGGACTTTTTATGGTTAATCAAGAATAAAATCATGGTGACAATAAAATTTGAAAATTAAAGATTTTTGCAATATATACAGCATGCAATTATTACAAAGGGAACTGAGTGAAATTGTAACTAGCTTTCGCTTTTAAAAACTATTTACCAATATTAGATTAATTCAAATTTAGAAGTGGATTTTAATCACAGAGCACTTCATATTTACATGTGTGCCTTTTTAAAAATGTACAAGCCTCAACTCCCATTTCATACCCATTGATGTGGAAGAAGGAAGGCAAATCCTGGAAAAGCCACAACAATGATTCTGATATGAACTGCCAGTAAGTAAACACCCATTCAGAAGAAGGAAATTAAAGGGAAACATGTTTTCTTAACGAGGTAATGGAAGGACCACAATCACCTTGTCAGCTTCCATTCTGATGTTAGAATAAATAACAAAACCTTGGCCATGGGACAGATTATGCTCTGGGTGATCCAAAAACTGGGGTATCGAGAAAGTGGCATCTCAGTCAAGTGAGATGAAGAATGTAAGCTATAAAAATGCCTTGACAACAACAGAAACCAGTGACTACAGAGGAGGGAGTGAAGGGAGAGGGGAAAAAGTGTTGAAAAACAAACTACTGGGAACCGTGCTCAGTACCTGGGGATGGGATCATTTGTAACCCAAACCTCAGCATCGTGCAATATAGCCAGGTGGCATATCTGCACAGGTCCCTCCTGAATCTAAAATAAAATTTTTTTAAAAAACAGCCTTTGATATTTCATACTTTTACCACAATTTACTGTTACATAGTTCTGGTAACCTGATGTCACTGATTTTAGTATTTGAGTGTTTTATATTGGTGTTAAGGAACTTTCCATTTTTATATAGACATGGAATCATTGGGTCAGGTTGATTTGAACCATTGAAGGCTCTGCTCTGCTTGCAAACTTCAGTAGCCCTGGAGTTGTGGGACTGAGCAATGCAGACACACAATGGACTTTCTGATGTGGAGAAAGTACAGACATTTGTAGAGCTTGAGGAGATTTTGTATGCTTTATCTGTGATAGTGTTTATGTTCTACAGGGCTTATAACTAAATAGTCTAAACCCAACACTCCATGGTAAATATTTTATTTTAAATATATTTTTGTTTGTTGCTTCCAACAATCCTGGTGATAAATCTTATCCTGTTTTATACCAGAGGACACGGAAGCACAGAGAAGGCAGGGAGCTTGATGAAGGAAATGTATATTTAAAAAGGTGAGTCAAAACTTTTGATTAGCATTTATTTAATGTTAAGGCTCTACCCTACTTGCTTGAAGTTTGAAAAGTATTTGGCCATAAGCCTAGGCTTACGGTTAAGGTCTTTTGATTCTAAAATTTGGGTATCTGAAGGAGGTGCCAGTCTTTCTCTCAGATTGGCCCTGATCTGATGTGCTTTGGGGATTGTTGTCCTAGGGCTCTTTGTAACCAATGTATTGACTCAGCAGAAAGATTACTCAGCTGCAGGAGTTCCAATATTCTGAGACTCTAAGTCTTTCTGGAATTCCTGGCATACAACAGGGCTATAAAGGGCACAGAAGACAAAACTTAGGTGATGTTAAAATAGAAGCAAGAATGGCTCTATTCTGACATTGACACGTGAAGAGACTTTGGGGAAGAGCAAATGTAACAGGCAACACTTACTCTCTGTAACCTGCTCTCATAAGACTTTACCTTAGAAAGAGTGAAAGGAATAAAAAGAAGCAAAAAAGGAAGAAGGAGGAGGAAGGAGGAATACCTTGTGATTATTAAAGTATGGTCTTATTTCTTTGAGGGAAATGTATGTCTTTGCAGAGGTCAAGTGTTGAAAGACTGTTGGTGTAGGTTCATGGCTAATAATGACTTTGCTTCTGGTATAAGAACTCTGAGGACAAACTCTATCTAGGCTGCAGTAAAATGTGATCTAAAGATGTCAAGAGGAGGAGAAGGAAAGAGGAAGGAGGAAGGGGAAAGGGGAAAAATGGAGGGGAGGAAGAAGGAAGGAGGAAGAAGAAGAAGAAAGAAGATGAAACAGCAGCAGCAGCAGCCACCACCTCTGGATTCTTGAACATCTGGCTATGTGTAGTTGTATTTATTAACGTTCATACTCTCTCCTTGTGATTACAGAAACATTGCCTTATTTCTTTGAAGAAAATGTATCTGTTTCTAAAGGTCAAGTGTTTCATGGCTGATGGTGTAGTTTCATGGTTAATGATGACTTTGTTTCTGGTATCAGAGCGCTGAGGACAAACTCTCTACTGCAATAAAATGTGGTCCAAAGATGCCATGTGTTTCTCACTGCTCTGATTAACTGCTCATTTGGATAGCTGATTATGGCATTGTCCAGAATATTAATCAGGAGCCATTTAAACAATGCCTCTGATTTGGCTTAGGAACATATGACCAAGAAGGAGGACAAATGTGTCAAATACCCGCTGGTAATCAAACTTCCATGATTATTACAAAAAGCTCATCAGTTTGTCTTGACAGTATCCCAAACATCAGGTTTCTGGAGTTTAAGGAAACTAGGTTACTTATTTTAGCAAATTCTGTGTCATGTGTATTCCCAAGATGAGTTGGCATTCTGTGTTCTGCAACAAAGAGAAGTCTCTTGCAGAACTAGTTCATGATTAGGGCAGGATTTGTGTGAGAAAATGATGAGGTGACTATATAGCAATTTCTTTAACTTCTCCAGTAACAGCAAAATTCCTCTAGGTAGATTGTGCCTTGCTTCCTGTTTCAGTTATAAATTGCTATGTACAAAAACAATCCAAAATATAGTGGCGTAAGGCAACACCTATGAATTCTCTCAAAATGTTGGGTTAGCTGGGAATTTTGTTTGCTGTTCTTTTCTGTTACTTGTATGTCTGATTTTAGTTAATATATCTCTTGGAAGTTGGGCTCAGTTAGGGTGTTGGGATGGCTGAACATGTCTCTCATTGTGGTCTCAACGTTTTTCTTCCCACATGGTCATTAATCAACCTAGACCAGGTATTAACATGGTGGCAAGGTTCAACAGGGGAGTACCCTAAAAGGACTAGACCCTTAGATGCTTAAATGGTATCTCACATTATACAGACAACACAAGTCACCTGGCAAGGCAATAGTCAATATAAAATGAGATTATGCTAGGTACGAATATCAGGAAGCATGTTTCATTGAAGCCCACTATGTACCAGACAAGCATATGGAGAAAAGCATAAGGGAAAATGAGAGACAAGATTTAAGAATTAAAAATCAATGTAGTTGTTGGAAAAGGCTATAGTTTCAACAAAACTTGTGTCACAGAATAAACAATGATGTACAAATAACTTTGTAGAAATGTACATCATTGCATGTATACCCTAGATGTGTGCAATGATTTTTATGTTAGATATTTATTATAATCTGATTGAATTTACAGTGGAAGAAGGTGGTTAGAGGAACAGTCTCTGGATCCAGACTGCATGGATTTGAATCTTGACTTTGCTACTTGCTAGCTGTGGACTTGAGCTGCTTACTAAATCTTTCTGACATCAGTTTTCTCTTATACAATATGAGCTTAATCATAGTGCCTATTTTATGATGGTGTGGTGAGGATTAAATCTGTTAATAGTGGTAAAGTGCTTGGAATGGTGCCTGGCACAGAGTAAGGGCTATATAGTTTCTCATTATTATCATCATCAGAAGAATAATCAAAAGTAGATCCTCAGTGACCTCCAGGAATGCTGAGTGACCATGCAAAGGTACCTCCCGGGACCCCTTGTGCCCATTAATCTCTCATAGCAACTGGGATTGTAGGTGGGTTCTTGCTCAGATACTGAGCTCCACAAATGTATGTTTTGAGTCCACTCAGTTTATTTGAACAATTAAACTGGATTGGTCCAGGATTGGATTGAATCTGATAATTAACTGAATTGGATCAAGTTAGAGGCTTCAGGTTGGTTCCTTTTTGATAATAGATTTGTCTGAATCCAAAGAGTCTGGGTCTCAACCTTATGGGGACTCTAGCTAATTTTATGTATAATAATTATGGGTCTAGAACTTGTATATTTTTAGACAAATGAGTTAACTTTACTAAAGAAGAGCTGGATTTAAAACAGCTACAATGGGGAAGTTTTAATTTAGATAAAATCGTTTACTTGCAGGGCAAATTAGAAAAGAAGGGATCAAAGAGCCTGTAAAAGCAACGGGATGTGATTTTGACCGGTATGCAGAGGCATCTAAGAGATGAAATGAATCAAAGCTTGCCTCTTTAAAAGGTTCCTTACAGACGGCAAGTTTAAAAATCTTGAAAGTTTTTTTTTTTTTTTTTCCACAAATATTCATTAAAACTTTTAGCAGCCTGGGTAGGAAATCTTGCTCCATTGGCCAGAAAAATAATTTTGATCCAGACAGTTTTAAATAAATTAGTAAGTTTGTGTTATTGTAATTGGTGCATGGACAAAATTTTAGAATGAAAGCTATAGAATCTCTTTCTGTCCATACGTTTATGTCTGTCTGTGTGTATGATATGTATAGATACATATATGTATATGTGATATTTGTCTATCTTCCTATTATATTGTCAAATTAAATTACAAAGGAGCTCTGTTTAGGTGTCTTTAAGAAAAATAAGGCTTATATGAATGAAGTATTCTATCAAAAAAAATAGGAACTAACCCAAATGTATTTCAAGTTCATGTGACTTGGGTAGTCTTTGATTAAAAAAAATTGTTGGCTTGATTAAAATAGGCATGTCTTCAGAGTTTTCAACATTAAATGTAATACACATGCACAATTTTTCCTACCTATGTTTACTGGTAAAATAAGCTTATGTTATCTCTATATTTAAAAAATTCATCAGCAAAATAAGAATAATGATAAAAATATAATGGCTGGTTGTTTCATATTTTATCAATATCAGAATTCCAAGCATAATTATTACAAATAAGTGAGTTATATAAATGTAAGATAAACTTTCCGTGTAAGAGATGTCCTTCATAAACCAGAAGCATTTTACATTTTAACCATTGAGAATGGGTAGTTGAAGCCAAGAAAAATCTGTACAAATAATTGAATTCTCAGACCTAGTCCCCACCACCAAGAAAAAAAGTAAACAGGATAGAGATAACATTTTTCCTCCTTTATTACAGAAAGAGTAAAGATATTTGGGACTATTAGTAAGCATGCTCTCTGCTGCATTAAGAAATTTGTACTGTGAGAAAGCACATGCTTCTAGAAATTCTATTTCATAAATTTTGCCAATCTATAGATTTCTAATGCAACAGACAACTGACACTTGACTGCTTACTGGTGTTCAGTGAAAATTAAGATCACTAAGAGTTAAAAATTTTAATTAATGTATGTAACTAAAATAACAGAAATAATAAGAACTTTGTGCAAATATACATGGAAGGTAAGATGCACTTTTGTGAGAAAAAGTGATATGAGGATGTTTTATTATTTTGAGTGTAAAAAGCATAATTTTTGTTCTAAAGTAGAATGATTAGTCACTTCCAAACGAGAAGGGGAAAGTATAAGACAAAAACTAAATGGATGTGAAAGCTGTGGAAGGTTTGTGGAAGATGAATCTTCTGAAAGGAATTTTATGTGTGATCAATCTGGCTAAGATTAGAAGGAAATTATAAAATTTTATAAAAGATGAGTATCAGTATCAAGAATGTACTGTTATAAACCAGAAGTTTGTCCTCTCTATTACAACAACAGAGTTTTATCGGAGTATTGGTCTTCCCTTAATAGGAAATTTTGAAAAGTTTTTTTTTTTTTTAAACTTCTGAGTAATTTGGATAGGAAATAAAGATTTGCTGTTTTACCTAAGTAATTTTCTATGCTTAATGATGTCTCCATTAGGTTTTGATCATGCAAAAAGTTGAATTACCTTTTTAAAAAGTGTTAAGGTTTTTCTACAGCCAGGTCACATTCTGTATTAACGTTTAAGATCTTTTAATTATTACTTTGATTAAATGAATAACTGTTGTTCACAGTGACCTAAGATTCTATTTTGATCAAGTATTTTAAGTCTTTTATATTTTTGATGAATTTCTTCAAATCAAACTCAAGTGTTTGTCTCGGCCTAGAACTAACTTTTGAATTTTCCATATAGGTCCATAGGACACCTCAAAAAGATATCTCTCCTTACAAAAACAGAGATATTGAGATAATGTGGTTTATTTAGTATGTTAAATTATATGGACAGCATTGTCAAATAATAAGTAATAGTAAATCTTCTTTGAGTTACATTTGTATGTATGTGACAATATGTATTTTAGAAATTATATGAAATTAACAGAAATCAAATAGTCCTGGTATAATGCTATCAGTCATAATTCTAGTAGTTATCATGTAATGTTATATGCAACAGAAATAGCCAAATTTCCTTGTCAGTTTGTGTAATTGTTGTAATGAACTTTCACCAGATCTTTAATCATGGCCATTTTAAGTCTTGTAATTTACAGATGGTTAACTGTTTACTTTGGTACCTTCCTGAGCAATGATAAGCTTAAAGGGTTTCATCTTAAAGGAGATTGATGGAAAGGATTCTGACAAATACAGATTTCTGATAACTTGAGATCATGCCATTGAACTCAGTAAGAATTTCTAGGACTCTAACAAAGAAACTCACTGGTTTTTCAAATTGTTAACCCAACATCAAGCAGAATAAAACTTAATTAAATAACAAGAAACCTATTTGGCAGGTTTTCATGCTAAGTCAGCCAGTACTGACATTGTTAAGATATGAACCTTGAATAAATTCCATAGGATTTATCCAAGTCAAATTACCTATGATAATCTACTTAATAAATTGTGCGATTCACCTGGAAAAACAAAATTGGTATCTGAATAGTAAAAACAAAATTGGTTTTTGAAAAGACATAAACTCAGTGTTAAGCTTGGGCCAAAACAACCACCTGATTCTTCCTGTGTTCTTGAAGCTTCCATTATTAAAAGGTCAGGGGTTCGAGACCAGCCTGCCCAACGTGGTGAAACCCATCTCTACTAAAATTACAAAAATTAGATGGGCATGGTGGCACATGCCTGTAATCCCAGCTACTCGGGAGGCTAAGGCAGGAAAATCACTTGAACCCAAGAGGCAGAGGTTGCAGTGAGGAGAGATCACACCACTGCACTCCAGCCTGGGTGACAGCGTAAGACTCTGTCTCAAAAAAAAGAAGATAATTTAAACATAAAATAAAATAACATGGCTTATAAAAATTCTAAAATATCCTAAACTGAAATTGCAGTCACTAACTCTTAAATTTTCCTGTGGTATGCCATTAACTAGGATGAGTGTCCCCCATTACTTTATTGGCTATGGTTTTTAATGTTTCTGAATAAGTGAACCTGTTTCTCTATCCTCCTCCACCTTCCAGTTCTGCTTTACATTTTTGACATTACCTAGGCCTTACCAAGGTATCTCCTTCAATAAATTGTATTGTCCTACTTGGTGAAGGACAAAAAATATTCATTTAGATCTCTATTGGCCAATTCAACTCTGACAATCAATGTGGTAACCAATATCACAATCCTCCTGATGTCTAGTACCTTCTACTACTAAGAAGAATGTTACATCTCCGTATTTTCATTTAATTATCAGTCTTTACTTACCCTGCCAGAACCTGAGAAGTGCAAATCTTAAGTTTTACTTAACAAGAGTGTTGTTAAGTAAAATTCCTAATTTTTTCAATATCAGAAATTAGCATAATTCATATGTAATTTGTAAGTTATTAATACTTTTTATATGCTTCTACATGTTTTAGTTTGATGGAACTATTTTAGGTCAAGTGAAAAATTAATGAAATATATCACTTATTTTCTAGTTGGCATTTTAAAATAATAATTATTACATTAGGAGAAAAGTAAGCAACACATTTAAAGTTAGCATTCTAAATACATCTCAAATTAAAAAAAAAACACTACGTACAATAAACCTTAAATTTTCATTGAAACTTATAAAGTTCATAAGGACTGCAACGTAAACTCCCAACTGGTTTGTGCTTACACGCTTACGTTTGATATTTATAGATAGATCAAGAGAACTGAGGCGTTATTTCAATGTGTCAAAATTTTTTTTGGTCATAGGACAGAAAAAACCTTTAAAAGTTATAAGAACAGTTTCAACCACAAGGCAATATTTTTGCTATTTTATCTATCTCTGTGCTGAGAATGGATTCTCACAATTGATTGAAAGAGAATCTATTGCTCTAGAAAAGCAAACTATCCCTCCAGGCACAGTGGCTCATGCCTGTAGTCCCAGCAATTTGGGAGGCCAAGGGGGGCAGGTCTCCTGAGGTTAGGAATTCGAGACCAGCCTGACAAACATGATGAAACCGTGTCTCCACTAAAAATACAAAAAAATTAGCCAGGAGTGGTGGCCCATGCTTGTAGTCCCAGCTACTCAGAAGGCTGAGGCAAGAGAATCACTTGAAACCGGGAGGCAGAGGTTGCAGTGAGCTGAGATCACACCACTGCATTCTAGCCTGGAAGACAGAGTGAGACTCCATTTCAAAATAAAAAGAAAGAAACGAGAAAGCAAATTATCACATTTAAAAGAAAAATTAATAAAAGTCAGTGAAAAGAAAGACATATGATTACAGGTTACCAGAGCTCAGGGAGAGACAAATGGGATGGGATTTATGTGAAGACTGTTAACATTCTTTGATTATAAAAATGGGAAAAACAAGGAGGAAAATATATGTTTCCTTTCCACTGTTTCTAAAGGTATATATGGGGAAAGCTTATCTGGATTATTTTAAATAAATATATCTATAATAGAAAAAAAATGGATACACAAAGGAAGAACATGCCACTGATAAAATAATGAACTTACAAACAGAGCAAAACTACCAGCTCTCTTCATTGATAAATGCAGAACATTTCATAGGTAATTGATAATCTATTTTATAAAGCTTTTTCAAGCTAACAAAATACAATGAGGATGATGTGGAGTGTCTAGTTTGATATACAGTATATTATAATTTTAAAAGCAATTCTATTATTAAAAAATTCATTTGCTGTAATAGCAAATACATTCTTAAAGGAAAAACAAATATGCATTAAAATATTTCCACAGGGCCTTACTCTTCTAATGGAAATGCAAAATACAATAACAAGAAATGTTTGCTAATTAAAGCCATTTTTTAAGTGTTCAATTTTATAGTTTTTTTTCTATTTAAAACAGTGGGAAGAGGAAAGCAATCAAACAATATTTTTAAAAGGAGAAACTTTTTAAAAAGATGCCATATTTAAGAAATGCTACTGCTGACTTGATGTTCCATTCTTTTTTAATTTTTGTTTTCAAAGAGAAATTGGATCACATTAGCATAAATATTAATATACAAATTAAAGATAAAATGCTAAGGCACTAGCTTCGCTTTTTTGTGTTTAATTAAAGCAGGTGTAGCTCACACTACAAAATGATGATTAAACTTTCTGGACAGATTCAGAGTGGGGCTGTGAAATGGTCCTAAAGCTTATATTAGTTTTTTAAAATATCTCCAAATTTCACTAGCCCCCAATGCTTCATCATTTTCTTTTTAAAAAAATTGCAGCTTAGAATTTAGTTTCTTCTTAATGAAGAACATTCTGGTTGTACTGAGTGTGGTTTTCATACTGATTTTGTTACCAGCTTGCTTGAAATCATTCCTTATGTTAAATCAAACTAAATTGTGCCTGAGAAAGCCTGTGTACTCCCATCCTTGAATCCTTACACGTGAACTGTAACTTAACTGAGTAAACTGAAAACCTACTTTAGGGGTACGCTTCTGCAATAAAGCTGAGTCTCTGCTAATTCCAGCTGCCATACTTCAGCTACTCACAGCAGCCAATTGTTCAAACCATGTTGGAAGAAGGCAAATGTCAAGCTGTATCCAGAACAGGCATTTCTGTACCTCACTTCCATTTTCTGTAGTCACTTTCCTTTATCTGTTCTTAAATTTGCTGCAACCATGCAGGATCCCTGGAGTCTCTCTGAATCTGCTGTTATTCTAGAGGCTGCCCAATTTGTGAATAGCTGTGTTTTGTTTGTTCGCTTGTTTGTATCCTTTCTTAATTAAGCTCCATTTATTTTATCTAACATTTTTCTTTTAATATTTACAAAACCACAGGGAAACTGGGGCTTGGGTTGTTTATAAATTTGAGATAATGACTATCCACCTCACATATAGGATAAATTAGGGGAAAAATATGTATGACGGTATTTTGTATGCTGATATGGAAAAAAAAAAAAAAAAAACATGAGGCAGTAGTAATGCTAGTTTTCTTAGAATGAATAAATTTGCATTTTTAAGTCAGGGTTCAGTCAGGAAAATGGGAACCATCCTAAGTATTTTAAGAGAATGATTTTCAAAAGAATATAAGAGGGTTGAGGTTTGCTGAAAGCTGGAGGATCAAAGGTCAAGAAAGCTTCCAATGGTCTTCAGGAGGCCAAAGAGTTTCAGGAATCAGCGGAAACTCTGATCAAAACTCTAGTGGTTTTGATCTCAAATGCCTGTAGGAGCAGAACCAGTTGCTCTGCAGGAGGACATCTGGAATCCCTTAGCCAACCCTCTGTTTTGTTCAAAGCTCATCAGCCAGCCTGCATCTCCCTTGGGAGCAATGATGGCTTCTGCATCTTTTCTGACCAATCACCTAGAAAAAATTCTCATTGGCAGAATCTAACCCTGAACTGCCAAGGATTTGGGGAAATGTAGTTTTGAGGTTTCCAGAACTGTGCCCCCTCCAAGAGAGGGAGGTGAATAGATTGAGAAATAATGACACTACATGAAGAGTGAACAATATGTCATACTGTATTAGTTCATTCTTGCACAGCTATAAAGAATTACCTGAGACTGGGTAATTTATGAAGAAAAGAGGTTTCATTGACTCACAGTTGAATACATGAAGCATGGTTAGGAGGCCTCAGGAAACACAATTGTGGCAGAAGGAGAAAGAGAAGCAAGCACATCTTACCATGTCAGAGCAGGAGAGAGAGAGAATGAGGGAGAAAGTGCCACACACTTTCAAACAACAAGCTCTCGTGAGAATTCACTCACTATAACGAGAACAGAAAGGGGAAAGTCTGTCCTCAAGATTCAGTTACTTCCCCCCAGGCTCCTTTTCTAACATGTGGGAATTACAATTCGACATGAGATGTGGGTGGGGACGCAAAGCCTAACCATACCATTTCACCCCAACCCCTCCTAAATCTCACATCCTCACGTTTGAAAAACAATCATGCCTTCCCTACAGCCTCCCAAAGTCTTAATTCATTTCAGCATTAACTCAAAAGTCAAAGTCGAAAGTTAAATTTGAAACAAGGTAAGCCTCTTCTGCCTGTGAGCCTGTAAAATCAAAGACAAGTTACTTACTTTCAAGACACAATGGGGGTACAGGTATTAAATAAATTCCCCTATTTCAAAAAGGAGAAATTTGCCAAGACAAAGGGTCTACAGGCCTCATGCAAGTCCAAAATCCTGTGGGGAAGTCATTAAATCTTTAAGCTCCTTAATAATCTACTTTGATTCTATATCTCACATCCAGGTCATGCTAATGCAAAATGTGGGTTCCCATGGCCTTGGGCACCTCTGCCCCCTGTGGTTTTGCAGGGTTCAGCCAACCTCCCAGCTGCTTTCACAGGCTGGCATTGAGTATCTGCAGGTTTTCCAGGTGCATGGTACAAGCAGTGTGGAAGATGATGGCCCTCTTCTCATAGCTCCACTAGACAGTTCCCCAATGGGGACTTTTTTGGGGTGCTACAACTCCACATTTACCCTTCACACTTCTCTTGGTTTTTCATGAGGATTCTGCCCATGTAGCAGACTTCTGCCTGGACATCCAGGCATTTCCATGCATTCTGTGAAATTTAGGTGGAGGTTCTCAAACTTCCACTCTTGCCTCCTGTGAATCCATAGGCCCAGTGCCACATGGAAGCCACCAAGGCTTGAGGTTTTTACCTGAAGCAATGGCCTGATCTATACCTTGGCCTCTTTTAGCCACAGTGGAGCTGGAGTGGCTGGGACACAGGGTGCCATGTCTCAAGGCTGCACAGAGCAGCTGGGCCCTGGGCCTGCACCATGAAACCACTTTTACCTACTAGGGATCCAGACTTGTGATAGGTGGGCTTCTGCAAAGATCTCTGACATTCCCTGGAGATATTTTCCCCATTGTCTTGGCTATTACCATTTGACTCTTATGCAAATTTCTGCAGTCAGCTTGAATTTCTCCCCAGAATATGGATATGTTTTTCCTACACATGATTAGTGTGCAGATGTTCCAAACTTTTATGCTTTGCTTCCTTTTTAAACATAAGTTCCAATTTCTGACCATCTCTTTGTGGACACACATGACTGTATGCTGTTAGGAGCAACCAGTCCACATTTTTAATACTTTGCTTCTTAAATTTTTATTTTTGCCGGATAACCTAAATCATCTCTCTCAACTTCAAAGTTCCACAGATCCCTAGAGCAGGGACACAATGCCTCTTTGCTAAAGAATAGCAAAAGTGACATTTACTACAGTTCCCAATAAATTTTTCATCTCCATCTGAGACCACCTCAGCCTTGCCTTTATTTTTCATATCACTATCAGCATTTTGGTCAAAACCATTCAACCAGTCTCTGGGAAGCTCCAAACTTTCCCACATCTTTCTGTCTTCTGAGCCCTCCAAACTCTTGCAACCTCTGCCTGATACCCAGTTCCAAAGTCACTTCCACACTTTCAGTTACCTTTATAGCAGTGCCCACTCTCCTGGCACCAATTTTCTATATTAATTTGTTCTCACTTTGCTATGAAGAACTAACTGAGACTGGGTAATTTGTGAAAAAAATAAGTCTAATTTACTCACAGTTCTATAGCCTGTACAGAAAGCATGGCTAGGAAACCTCAGGAAACTTACAATCATAATGGAAGGTGAAGGACAAGCAAGCACATCTTACTATGGTGAAGCAGCAGGGAGAGAGAGTAAGGGGAGATGTTCCACACACTGATAAAATAACCAGCTCTTGTGACAACTTACTCACTATCACAAGAACAAAAGGGAAGTCCATCCCCATGATTCAATCACCTCCCACCAGGCTTCTCCTCCAACATGTGGGGATTACAACTGGACATGAGATTTTAATGGGGACATAGAGCCAAACCATATCACACATAAATATTAAACTAAATTATAAATTAACAATAGTGTTTCTAGAAAGCACACACAGCAGAAAAAGGATTCATGGGGACTTTGCTTTCCAAAATCATACTGAATGAAGAAATAAAAAACCATACTAACTTTGCTTAAAAAGGGATCTATCTTCTGAGAATTTCTGAGTCTAATACATTCTGTTGTTCTGCCTTATATTCAGGAGTGATTGAGCTCATAGATAAATACTTCTGAAAATAATATGCCTTAGCAGAAGTTTGCAGCAAACTATGAATGGAGACAGAAGAGCTTGCTGAAAGAGTTAATACGTTTTTACAAACTTCTAGAAAATCAGGCAGGTTCTTGGGTGTAAATTCATGGTGATTAATAGGTCACAATTTGAAATCTGGACCCATAGGTTCTGACTGATGCCAGTCATAAGCCTGTGAGCTTACAAGGACTTTTGGTTCACTTTGATTAAGAAAACAAATAAACAAATAAACCATTAGTGAATATGGGCTGCAAACTTAGATTGCCTCAGACAGTCAAATATATGTTAAGAGCCCAAACTCTAGAGTCAGGATACCTTAATTTAAAGCCCAGTTAAAAAAAATAGTAACATGATATGAGTAAATTTCTTAGGATTTGTATGCCTTAATTTTCTCTCCATTACATGGAAGAAAAATATCAACTACCTCATTAGATTGTTGTGAGAGTTAAACAGATTAATACATCCTATGTCCTTATAACAAGATTTTAGCTAATTGTTGAATATACTGTCTTTTTAATACTTATTACATTGAAGAGAACACTCTAGGGGTTATATTTACTATTTGCCAGACTGTTATACTATAATACAGCATGATAAAATGCAATCCAGATTGAATTTGTCTCCAAATATCCTGTATCAGGCACTATGCTATGTCTTTAACATCATCTCATTTTTTTAATACTCCTCCACATGTATTTTTCTCCTGACCCCACTTTTACATGAGCATTGTGGTTAAGAAACACATACTCTGGAGCCAGAATACCATTTGTGATCCCAACCTCATCACTTAATAGCTATGAGACTCTATGTAAGTTTCTTTTTTTTTTTTTGAGACGGAGTTTCACTCATGTTACCCAGCCTGGAGTGCAATGGCGCGATCTCGGCTCACCGCAACCTCCGCCTCCTGGGTTCAGGCAATTCTCCTGCCTCAGCCTCCTGAGTAGCTGGGATTATAGGCACGCACTACCATGCCCAGCTAATTTTTTGTATTTTTAGTAGAGACGGGGTTTCACCATGTTGACCAGGATGGTCTCGATCTCTTGACCTCGTGATCCACCCGCCTCGGCCTCCCAAAGTGCTGGGATTACAGGCTTGAGCCACCGCGCCCGGCCTTAAGTTTCTTAACAACTCTGTTTCCATTTCTTCATTTATAAAATAGAGTTAATATTGCACCACTTTCTTTGTGTTAAAGGTTAAATATAAAACACTTAAAAGTTAAGAACTGAACATAATTTTTACTCAGAGAGTGTTCACTACTGCTATGAATGTTGTCTTCAAAGTGATTCATATGATCTCATAGACATAGATTTCTTTATAATTCCTAGTAATCAAAAGCAGTTGGCTCAGATTTTATGCAGTTCCTTACTGACCAATGTGTGTCTGTATCCAAGAACATGGTTGCCTTCCTAGAATTTTGCAAATGCTCATTATTAAAGTTTGTAGAACACAAACAAAATTTAATGCATACATGTAAATACGGACACACACACACACATATATATATATATATATATGTACACATTTACCAGTAGCCTGTATATTTTGGTAAAACTTGAAATGCATACTTATAGTGTTTTAGATTTGATATTACTTTTGCTAATTACAACCGAGAATATGAAGTCTTCAGCTTGTTTTTGCTTCCCTTTGCTTAAACCTCTGTCTACATGAATGTTCTTCCCACACCATTAATATACACACAGAAAAAATATAAAATGCAATATACCTAGAGATGATTTAAATATTTTTCTGTATTGTAAGGAATGATATTTTTAGTCTGCAAGTAATATTTAAATGAGCTTTGAGAATTCTATGTATAATTTCCTGAATTCCTTTCTTTATGGATGACTGTAACCAATCACCTTGCTCAAGCTTTAAACTCTATTTTTTCTGCTTCAGCAGTTTAATTAAGCCTTAAGTCGTTGATAGCCAGGAATCCCCAACATAAGACAGTGTTTTCCTCAATCCAATAATAATTTTAAAAACACACTTGTTATACTAATTAATGTGGCTTTTGTAATGAAAATTCTAAATCCTGGAGTGACACCTTTAACTTAAAAGAAGTAATTTTATTTTCTTCATCGTATGTATTGTGTACTGACTCCGTAAAGTTGCTACACAGTCTAATTTGATTTATAAATTTTTTTGGTTAAAGAAAATAAAAGAAAAAAATATAAATCATCTCTTCATCTTAGGAGTCTTTGATAAGCATTTTTCTTTCCTCATATACAGCCTTGAATAGTATTTAAGTACTTCTGAACCACTTGAATCATTATATTTACTAATTCATATACTGGGCAACAAATCTTCCCTAATTTGGATAACTTTGTTAATGGATACAGGAAATATATTTTATTAACAAAAATTCACCCTGGATATAATGCAATATTAAATATACAGTATATCAATTGAGTAAAATCAATTGACTGGGCTGTTAACAATATGATGATCTAACAACAAAGACTGTGTCTTTCATTAACTTTTGAAACTAACTTAGTGCCTATCAATCACATAATCAGGAAACATTTACATAAGAGGGTTCCTAGCTAGGAATAAATATTAAAATTGAATACTGACAAGGCACAGTGGCTCATGCATATAATCCCAGAACTTTGGGAGGCTGAGGCAGTTGGATCACCTGAGGTCAGGAGTTCGAGGCCAGCCTGGCCAACATGGTGAAACCCTGTCTCTACCAAAAATACAAAATTAGCTAGTTGCGGTAGCACATACCTGTGACCCCAGCTACTTGGGAAGCTGAGGCAGCAGAATCCCTTGAACCTGGGAGGCAGAGGTATAGATGCTTAAAAATTAAACATATATATGTGATATATATATGTATGTTTGATTTTCACATATGTATGTTTGATTTTTAGCAAAAATAGATAGATAATATAGATATAGATAGACATAGATACTATCTTAACATAGATTGCCATAACGAAATACAACTATGTCTCACAGTTCTTGAGGCTGGGAAATTCAAGCTAAGGTTCAGGCCAATTAGGTTCCTAATGTGGGCTCCCTTTCTGGCTTGCAGATGGCTGCATTTTTGCTGTGTACTACATTGTGGAGAAAAAGAAAAAAAATAAGCTCCCAGGTACCTCTTATTATAGAGGCAGTAATCCCACCATGATAGCCTCACCCTCATGATCTCATTTAAACTTAATTAATTGCAAAAGTCTCATCTCCTAATACCATCACATTAGGGGTTATAGCTTCAACATATGAATTTTGGTGGCGGTGGCGGCAGGGGGGTGGCGGTGCTGAATCCAGTTTAGAGCAGATATAAGGGGACATTTAGATTAAGTTGTAAAAAGCCCTCATTGATGATCATTATAAATAGTTAGCAACCTTAAGCAAGGAAGTACCATAATTTAACTTGGTGTAATTTACTTATTTAAAAGGTTACCTTGGTGGGGAATTGTTCAAGGGCATACATTTGGAAATGGAAATGAGTTAGCAAGCACTGTCATAGTTGAGGTGGCCACAGTTGGTGGATGAAACTCAGATTATAACTGTGCTGACAGGGAACAGTCGATAGATTTAGTCAGATCTCAGAAAGAGAATTAGCATGGCCTGTTGATGAGTTGGATCTGGAGATTATGGTACAGAAATTTGCAAATACTCATTATGAAAAGTTTGTAGAACACAAACAAAAATAAATGCATACATATAAATACAGACACACACACATGTGTGTGTATATATGTCTGTGTGTGTGTTTTCTAGTAGGCTGAATTTACTCAAAGTTAAGTCCCAGCTTTCTGTGACCAATACCTTGATAGACAAAAATGGTGTTATTGAGATGACTACATCAAGAGGAAAAGAGGTTTTATGGGGCCTGCTTGGGAGTTCAGTTCTGGATGTGTGAAATTTAAGGTGTCACTGAGAAATGCAAGCAGAGGAATCAAAGAAGCAGTTGGTGACATAAAACTGACCTCAGAGGAAAGTTCTAGACTGAGTTTACAAATTTTGGGATCATGGTCAGACAAGGTGACTTACACTTATAATCCCAGTACTCTGGAAGGAGCGGCAGAAGAGTTGCTTGAGGCCAGGAGCTCAAGACCAGCCAGGGCAACATAATGAGACTCTGTCTCTACAAAATAAAAATGAATAAAATAATATCTGGTCATGGTGGTCACATTTATCATCTTAGCTATTCATGAGGCTAAGATGAGAGGATCTCTTGAGCCCATGAGTTAGATGTCACAGTAGGCTGTGATCACATCATTGCACTCCAGCCTAGGTGACAGCAATATTCTGTCTCAAAAAAAAAAAAAAAAGAAAAATTAGAGGATCATTAAATAAAGACATGATGTAAAGCTATGAGAATGGATAAGTTGTTCTAAGGATGTATAAAGATAAAGGAAGGGAGTCTAGGCCTGAAACAAGAAAAACTCAAAAACTGAAAGCTAAGGAGGAGGAAGATGGTGCAAAGTGAGGCTATGAAATAAATGAGCAGATGAGAGTCTCAAGAGGAGGTTACAGAAGATGTCAGAGAGGTCAAACCAAGAGGCTGTTTAGGAAGAAGGGAGTGGCAAAAACGTGAATGTATCTAAAAGAAAGATACATTCACGTCACTCTTAAGAGTGACAAGGACCAGAAAATATTCATTTAGCAACTTGAATTCAGTGGTGGCCTTAACAAGTTCAGTTTCCGCACAGTGAGAGCTGCAGACTCCAGGCTGGAGTGGAGTGGGGTGTAAAAGGGAGTTGAGGAAGCACAAGCAGAGCCTGACGTATTAATTTCAGACAATTGGGTTAAAAAGGAAGTAGAGAAAAAAAAGAACAATTTCTGTAGAGGCACAAAACTATTTTTATAGAGGCAAATGGAGTCAAAGGACTGGTATTTCATAATAAAAGACTCTGCATCATTTGTGGTTTGATAACAATGATCCAAGAGTGAGGAAGAGATAATTGACTCAGGAAAGAAAAGAAATTTTGCCAGAACAACATTTTTGAGAATGTTATTCAGGGAACACATTAACAGAGTCTAGTGGCCTAGAAAGAAAGATAATCCTTTTCTTTCAACACAAGGAAGTAAATGGGTGTTGATTTTGTAGTGGGAAATTAAGGGAACTCCCATTTAATAGTGCCTGTTTCCTCAAGACAGGCTCATCAGCTGAGCTCAAGCAGTGGAGGCAGGATGGGGAATTTGAGGATCAATGAGAAGGCGTGAATAATCATTGGAGAAAGAGTCCAGTGACACCAGTCATCCAAGATCTTTCTTTAATAGCATTTAGCTGAGTTCAGGCTGAAAGAAAACGTATATATTAGTTTTTCCAGGGTCGAGGATATAAGCTAAGAGACGCCTGAGTTAAAATATTTGCAAGTTGTTGTAATAATGAGTTGCAGAGCCTGAGCTAGATTTGAAAGAAATAAGGTAAGCGGAAAGATTTGAATGAAGTGAACATCGTGAGTCAATGAATTGAAGATCGTGGTGCTTTCTCACCTGATTAATTAATTGCCCTGGAAGTCTCATATTAAGTGTTTTATTTTCTAATTTAATTAAATATCTAATGAAGTAGTTGGGGGTACCCTGTGTTGGACACAGAGATGTGTTGCCCAGATCATCTAAAGGAAGGACTTGACATCCAACTGTAGAGAATGTGGTCATCAGATGGCTTCCAATTGTTAGCAACTTCATATTCTGCTCAGTTGTGGACAGCTGCTTTGTGCAAAGTCATATCCATTCTAGGGTCGATCTGAATATGAGACAAGAGAAGTGAGGGTACAGAAGTCTGCAGTTCGACTCAGTAGGGGACATCCTGTTGTACATTCACTCCAGAACTCCTTACCCACGTGGCTTTCTGAAGTCTACATAATATTTCATTTTTTTCTGTTCATTCATATTTTCTTCCTCTATGAACTGAATTTTTTCTCCTTCAAATTGATATGTTGGTGCCCTAATCCCCAATGTGACTGTATTTGGAAAAGGGGTCTTTTAGGAGGTAATCCAGGTTCAATAAGTTCATGAAGGTGAAACCTTAATACGACAGAACTGGTGTTGTTATGAGATGAGGAAGAGGCATTAGAGGTCTCTCTTCGTGCATGTAGTAATGAAAGGCCATATAAGCATTACAGCGAGAAGTACCCAACTACAATCTATTAAACAAAGGTCTCACCAGAAATCAACCCTAATGGCACCTTAATCTTGAACTTCTAGCTGCTAGAACTGTGACAAAATAGATTTCTGTTGTGCAAGCTGCCAAGTCTCTGCTATTTTGTTATGGCAGCCCAGAGAGATACACTCTCCATTCTTTTCATAGATGCTGATTCCTAATAAACATTTTGCATCCCAACCTTCATCTAGGGAACCTGAGCTTTTACTTACTCCTGAATAGCATCATCAGGCTAGGCTGAGGCATTGCAGTTTCTCTTAGCACCCTCTCTTAGTTCTGCCATGATGAATAGGTATTAGATGATTTGTCCCACCTAGGCTGTGGACTCTTTGATGGTAGGAAATGTGTATTATTTATAAGTATATCTCAACTCAGTGCACCAATGGGCACAGAATGACAACTATCAACATTTTTTGAAGAGTTAAACGGCCTTGTCATAACCATGCTATCAGCTTGCAACAGATTTTCCCATTCATATCCACCTCTAAATTTTTGAACTTTGAAAGCTGAGTTTTGCTTGTCATTGACTATCTGATCCTTACTCATACTCTACTCCAGGTATCTATATGTACTTTCATGTAAAGTTATGTTAGCTTTCTATGCTATGTAAGATGGTAAAGTGATCCCGATTTAACATTTTTGCTGACTGTTTTAGTCTTGCTTTGTTTTTCCTAACTCCCAAAATTCAATATTATCTTCTTCCATTGGTGCATCTAGCAGTATAAACTAAAGGAAATTTCTTCTAATGTGGAACAAAACACCATTTCACATGTTTGCTGAGGAAATTTTCTATCCAGATGCCCCAAGCTGCTCCTTCGGTCTCCTCCTATATTGAACAGACATAACTTGGTCCTTAGGTTTGGCATAGAGTTAAATCCAACAGATTAACCACTGAGGAACTACCGTGTTATGTCTTAGTTTTGTAAGAAAGTCATTGTCAGTTTAGAGAGTTTGGTAGCATAAGGTCTGATAGGCAGATAGTACCCAAGAGAAAAAATAAATATAGCATATTTTACTAACCCATTTTATTTTAATAAGAGGGAGGAATGGAATATCTAGTGCCATCTGTCTTGTTTCCATGTATTCCTAGAGAGCTGGCTAAGTATATCATGCTAACTAATGCTGAAAGGAAATGCTTAGAGTATGTTTACACATCTTTAATCTCTTCACTGACCAGAAGTTCATACGACAGAATTACTTTTTTTTTTCTCTGCAAATGAGCATGCAGGATTTTCTTCAGCTCCTACAGGAGGAGTAAGCTTTATATCAATTTTGACCACATGCAAGACCACATGTTGTTTTTTAATCATTTGTATTATCTGATTGTGTAAATGTGTTTTCACCTTGAGGGGTGGAAAAACAATATCAACAGGTTGTCAACATTTATTTCCTGTTTTTTTTTACCTTTAAGTTAGTATAAAAAACAAAAATAATTAACATGTTTTTGCCGCCATTCTTGCTGCACATGGCATGCTCTTCATGTAACCTTCAGCTACCTATAGTTCTTTGCTTTTCCTTAAGCGTTTGTCCCTCTCAATGTGGGAGGAAGTGACAGACCACTAGCGTCAGTTTAATGCCAGTGACTCAGAGTCCCACTGGAATACAGCTTTGGAATTTTAGCTCTTCAGAGTCATTTAAAAGTTCCATTCAGATGTTTGATTATTTTTAATATGCTCCAAGAGGTGACGTGGTTTACTGTTAGTGGGTCATTTCTTTTCAAAATAAATTATGATGCCACTAGAATTTTCTTAGGAAGAAGAAGAAAAAATCACCAGGGCAACTAGAAAAATACTCTTACTGGTCTTTCCCTACCTGAGGTTTTTGATGTACAAAGAGCATTTTCTTTGCCCATAAGAAAATTGCTATCGAAAGAGGCAAGATGAAATAAGAGAGAGAAGCAGAGAGAAGGGGAAGAGAGATGAACATGGAGGGACAGAGCAAAGGAGAGAAAGAAAAAATAACAACCTAACATTATCTTTCTTACAACCTCCTTACTAAACACTGAACAAACTTTTATTTTGGCTTGATGTCCAACTCTCAGCTCCTTTATCTGATAAAATATTTATATTTTGTACTTAAATCAAACAAAGTAGAATATCACTAAGGTAAGAGTAATATTCATCTATTTGTTTGTAAGGGGTCTATAGGCCATGTGAGAAAAGATTACTAACTCTACTTTCTTTGCCCAAATTTACTTGAATGACTGCTACAACTAAGATGTTAAATATATTTGCCTAATGAATGAATGCTGAATTGAAATTGCATGAGCTTCCGTGTTCAGTGAATCTCAACATGTCATGACCAACAGACTTTATTCAAATACAAAACTTCTGCAAACAAAATCAGCAATGTAATGAAGGTGTGCCTTTTCACAACCCAAAACATTACTGTTACAATCACTGCTTGGCATTTATTAATGCACTAGGTAATGCATTACAGAATTGGTTTTTGAGTGGAAGTTCTTAGTGTTCTAGAGGCAAGGGGCTGGCTAAAGTAAAAGGAATAAGGCTCACCAATCATAATGTCTATTCTTTTATAATGAAAAAAATACTCCGTCTTGTAACTAAATAATTTCCACTTTGCTTTTGCCGCCAAAAAGCAAACACTGCTGGTTGAAAGAGCCATTCCTGTGAATCAGACTCACTAAAAGAATGATGGTTTTTCAGAGTGTTGTACTGTTTTTGACTTCTGAGCCTCTGTGAATATATTACAATAAAAAACCAAATCAAATCAAACAACAAAACCCCAGCTGTATCTTGTTTTCTGATGCTTCAATTATGTTTCTCTGCAAGGATCTACACACCATATTTGAGCTGGTACTAGACTTTTTTTTTTTTTAATCCAAAGCATGTTTAAGAAGTTTCAGAATACCTCTAAAACCATGTCTTTGTGGTCCACACATTGACTCTAGTCAGAAATCTCTGAACTCTTAATATATAATTTTTGATCACTAGAAAATCTTGATTACTTTTCATATATATACATAGTTTCTGGACACTGGAGGGATAATAATTAATTCTAACAGATAAACAGAGTCCATCTAATGCAGGTTTTGCATTGTATTGAACCACTATAATGTAGCATTTTTATTATAGAAGACCAACATGAATCCATCTTAAAACTGATCAAGTTGTATTATATAGTATTACTATTAATAATACTATGATTAATTTATAAGCATTAATGTCAATATAGGAATTAATCTTATTAAATTATTGATACGTAGATATATCTGCAAATGCTTCTCCCTTTACTATTCACCTTTAAAAAAAAAAAAAAAAAAAACTAAGACTGATTTCTGCATATTCCTTTCTTTCAATTCATTTAAGAGCACTTAAATACAGATATTTGACTTAGAATGTACATTTTGAGGTAAGTCATTACAACCAACCCAGTGCAAGCTTGCAAAGCTTTGGACGAATACCTGTATAGATATCTCTATAAAGGTATTTTTCAGATCAGAGTAACACAAATCAATAGACTGAGTTATGCAGATTACCATCCACGATGTAGGTGAATCTCATCTTCTCAGTGGAAGGCCTTAAGAGGAAAAGACTGAGGTCCCCTAAGGAAGAAGGAATTCTGCTCTCCAGATCTCATTCCCTTAAAATCAATCCCTCTTTCTTTCTCTCTGCTATTAGCATTTCTCTGGAAAGCACTGACTTACACAGGATGGTCTCTGCATTCAAGGAACTCACAAGCCAGCAGGAAGTAAGCCACATACAAACAGACATGTGAACATCCACACTCTCACCTACAATATTGAAGAGATAAGTGATCTGCGTGTTCATGCATCTTAAAAAAATAAAATCACAGAAAGCCTGACTCCTCTGAATATCTTTTCTAATGTTGAATGGGGAAGCGCATGTGCATGATTAGTAGCACATATGCTTTCCCATTCTTCTCACTCAAGGTTCATAAAAAATTTACTTGTGAGAAAGTGACAGAAAAATTATCAGAGAATGTATTACATATATAGTGTATTTGTATGGCAGATCAGCTTGAATATCTAAATTTCTTGCAAAAATTTCAGTAAAGAGATAGCAAGAAAAGTGGTGTCATTTTAAACAAAACAGAGTACAATCTAAACATTCATTTTTTAAAAAAGGAACCCCTACTGAATATAAAACACTACAGTTTAGGGGAGGTTCAAGATTATTAGAATATTGGGATCTAGTTTGGGACCTAGGCATATATAGAATTATTGCAAATTTTGATATAATAATGGATATTATTTTTATAAAAAGTAAGATAGTGTTTTTGAGGAAGAATGAATCACAACCACATTCTCCAAAAGAAGTCATATTCCGTTTGACAAGACTAATACTCTATTTTTTAGAATTTGGAAGACTCTTCACTCTTACTGAAATACAACCAATAATTGCCCTGGGTACATTCCAGCTTATGAACTGTATATTTCCTATCTTATTTTTAAAAAAGAGGTATAAAGGATTCCTTGCAGAAAAAAATAGCCTTCCCTTAACTCTTGCCCCCAAAGTCTGGAAGACTCGGAGAAAGCAGTTGTTGTGCTGAATGATACGATGGAATACAAGGAAGATATTTTAACATGACAGGTTGGCATTGCTTCAATAGGAGGTGAAATTATTTTCTAAATTGGTAATATAATGACTTTTCAGGTTTTTACTTCAAAGTCCTTGTCCTAAGACAGATTTGTCTCAATCTAGGTTAGTGTTATGGAAATGATTTGAATCTTTTCTTCTCTAAGATATTGGTTTGTTTGTTTCTTTTTTTTTTTTTTTTTCTATTTTAGAGGGTGCATAATATTTGTTTAAAAGTGATTCCTTCCTATGGTAACCTTTAAAATTCAATTAAGATAGCTAGTATACTGGATCAAACACAGGATTAGACGTTTGCATGCTGATTTTTAAATTGGTTTGTTGTGTGACCCGGAGTTAGTCACATATTCTCAGATAAAGATCATGAAACAGAAGTCGATAGTTGTATTAAATTGTTCAATATTGGTCATTGAGTGTCTGTGAACATTCCTTGTTGGATTACTCATGAGAGATATAGTAAACATTGATATTAATTAAAATGTGGAAATCATAATTTTATTTTCAAAAGATGTTGATTTGTAATAAATGATAAGAAATTATAACTTTGCTAGTGATTATTGTTATTCTGTCAAATAAATTCAATGTTACATACCACTCTCCTATCATAAACAAAGTAAAGTAGTGAGTAGGACTTTCATAATCCTAGTATATACATAATGTAACAGTACTCTGGGAAATATTATCAGGTTTCCAGAATAAGTCATTTCTGTTTTCAAATCACCATATTACATTACCCCTGGGAACTCATTTTAAAACAAGTTTTTAAGCCTCATGATCTCACCATGTCTGGTCAACTCAATGTAGAAACAACTGGTAGAGGTAAAGAAATAACACAAAACTAAGTCCATTAAAAAACTGATTATGAAGTCATGATTTCTATTTTTAAACAAGAGAGAAAAATATGTTAGTCTGGATTGGCAAATAAGACGGAGATATGAATAAGCTAATGGAAGAACTTTTCTTCTAATTCTCCTTCTGTCTCCTTCACCTCTTCTTGCTCCTGCTCCTGCTTATGCCTCTGACTTTTTGAGAACTATTTAACAATTTAATAGTGGTATTTTAACTCAGAAAGAAATTACATTCTATTTTTTCTAAAATTCCTATCAATAAATTCATTTGTATATTGGTATGGTCTGAACATTTATGTCCTCCAAAATTTCTATTTTGAAACTTTAATCCCCACTGTGATGGCATTTGGAGGTGAGGACTTTGGGAGGTTAATTTGGTTTATATGAAGTCATGAGGAGACCCACAATAGGATTACTGGTCTTATAAAACGATGAAGGTACCAAAGTTCTCTCTCTTCACCACATGATAATATAACAAGAGGGCAGCTGTCTGTGAATTACTAGGAGGACCCTTACGCAGAACCTGACCATTCTGGTATCCTCATTTTGGACTTCCAGTATTC
This sequence comes from Cebus imitator, assembly GCF_001604975.1. NCBI lineage: Eukaryota > Metazoa > Chordata > Mammalia > Primates > Cebidae > Cebus > Cebus imitator. The sequence goes on along the minus strand of NW_016107349.1, from coordinate 4,906,827 downwards.
AGAGTTGTGAGATACAAATGCTTAGTTTTTAAGCTATCCAGTCTATGGCATCTGTAATAGTAGACTGATCAAACTAAGATATATGCTTACTATAAAAATATTTTTAAAAATCATGATACCCCACATAAACTTTGAAATAAAATAAGCAATTATTCAATCCCAACTGCACCACTTAATAGCTTGGCAAATTATAATCTCTGAGAGCTTCACTTTCCTACCTGTAAATTGGGAATAATATGCTCTCCTTCATAAGTTTGTGATGAAGCCAAAGGGTAATAACTCATATTTTGTGAGGAATAAAAATAAAAATATGAAATATATAATTTTATATGAAAAATCATTTTGACTTTCGTTGCTGTACATTATTTCATTAATATGCATTTCATGATCTTTGTACATATAGAAATATTTAGAAGTAAAATGTTAGGCCAGGCACAGTGGCTCATGCCTGTAATGCAAGCATTTTGGGAGGCCAAGGTGGCAGATCACCTGAAGTTGGGAGTTTGAGACCAGCCTGATCAACATGGAGAAACCCTGTCTGTACCCAAAACACAAAAAATTGGCCAGACGTGGTGGTGCATGCCTGTAATCCCAGCTACTCAGGAGGCTGAGGCAGGAGAATCACTTGAATCCAGGAGGCTGAATTTGCAGTGAACTAAGATCATGCCATTGCACTCCA
>NW_016107349.1:4900253-4905533 GCF_001604975.1 Cebus imitator | reverse complement strand
TGTTTCCATGTATCCACTCTATGCCTTTTGAATGGAGATTTATTTTAGTCCATTTACATTCAATGTTATTACTGATAAGTAAGTACCTACTATTGCAATTTTGTTATTTGTTTTCTGGTTGTTTAGTGGCCTTCTCTTTCTTTATTTATTTCTCCCTATCTTTGTTTTTTGTGAAAGTGATTTTCTCTGTGATATGTTTTATTTTTTTCTTTATGTATTTTCATATAACAGTTGTATGTTTTTGGATTTTAGGTTACCATGAGGCTTACAAATCACATAAAACATTTTTGTAAACCGATGACAACTTAACTCAGATTGCAAAAACAAAGTAAAACAAGCAATGAATAACTCTACACTTTAAATGTATTTTCCCCACTTTTAACATTTTTCTTTATCTATTTATGTTTTATTATATACTCTATGGCTTAAAAAGTTGTAGTTATTATTTTTGATAGGTTTGTCTTTCAGTCTTCCTACTCAAGATATGATTAATTTATCTACAACAATTGTAGTGCTATAATAATCTGTATTTTTCAGGTTACTTATTGTTACCAGTAAATATTGCCCCTTCAGGTGCTTTCTGATTACCTATTAGCTTGCTTTTCTTTCTGGTTGAAGAGCTCTCTTTAGCATTTCTTGTAGGTCTGGTCTGGTATTAACGAAAATCCCTCAGCTTTTCTTTGTCTGGAAAAGTCTTTATATCTCCTTTAGGTTTAAAGGATATTTTTACTTAATATACTATCCTAGGAGAGAAGGTTTTTTCCTTCAGTACTTTAAATATATCATACCGCTCCCTCCTGACCTGTAAGGTTTCCACTGAGAGGTCTACTGCCAGATGTACTGAAACTCCTTTATACAGTACTTTTATTTTTCAATCTTCTCCTGCTGCCTTTAGGATCCCTTCTTTATTTTTGACCTTTGAGAGTTTGGTTATTAAATGTCTTCATTAGTGCTAAATCCACTTAGTGTTCTATAACTTTCTTGTACTTGAATATTGATATATTTCTCTAAGTTTGGAAAGTTCTCTGTTACTATTCCTTTGAATAAACTTTCTACTCTGAATTGTCTCCCTACTTCCTATGTAAGGCCAATAATTTTTAGACTTGCCCTTTTGAGGCTACTTTCTAGATCCCGTAGGCGTGCCTTATTATTATTATTTTTAAATCCTCTGGTTGTATATTTTCAAAAATAGCCTATCATTGAGCTCACTAATTCTTCCTTCTGTTTAATCAATTCTGCTGTTTAGACACTCTGATGTATTTTTTGGTTTATCATTTAAATTTTTCAGCTCCAATATTTCTAATTTTTCCTAAATTATTTCAATCTTTTTGTTACATTTATCTGATATAATTCTGAATTTGTTCTCTATGTTATTTTGAGTTTTGTTGAGCTTCCTCAAAACAGCTATTTTTAATACTGTTTCAAATCTCTGTCACTCCAGAATTGGATACTAGTTTGTTTGGTGTGTTCATATTCTCCTGGATGATCTTGGTGCTTGTGGATAGTCATTGATATCTGAGAACTGGAGAATTGGGAATGTATTCCAGTCTTTGCACTCTGGGCTTGTTTTTACCTGTCTTTCTTGAGACTGCTTTCCATGTATTCAAAGGGAATTAAGTGCTGCAATATAAGTCTTTGGTCACTGCAGGTATATGTACGTTGGGGGCACCCTCGGTCTAGTAGTACTGTGACTTTTATAGATTCACAAAAGTATCATATTGGTTGTCTTGGATAAGGTCTGGGAGAATTTCCTGGATTAGCAAACAGAGTTTCTTGTATTCTTTCCTGCTTTCCCCAAAACAAAGAAAGTCCCTCTTTCTCTGTCCTGAGTTGCCTGAAGTTGGGGATGAGGTGACACAAAAACTCCTGTGACTACCAAGCCAGAACTATGCTGGATCACTCCTGAAGTCAGCACAGTGCTAGGTCTCACTCAAGGCCAGTGGTGACTGTTTTCTGGCTACTGCTAATGTTTATTCAAGGCTCAAGGTTTTTTGATCAGCAGGTGATTAATCTCACCAGAACTGAGTCTCTACCTTCAGTGCAGCAGGTTCCCTTTTGGCCTGGCATGGGTCTATAAATGCCATTTTGGAGCTAGGGCCTGGGATCAGGGGTTTTAGAAGTCTACTTGGTGCTTTATTTGATGGGAATGGAGCTGGTACCCAGGTTGCAAAACAAAGTCCTCTGTACTTTGGCATCTCCTTTCCTCAAGCAGAAAGACTTTCTCACCATGGTCACCAGCTCCCTAGGCCTATGGTGTCTACTGCCTGGCTACCACTGATCTTTATTCAAGCTCAAGGGCTTTTTTGTCAGTAGAGGCTGAGTCTGGGCAGGCTTGGGTCTCTCTCTTCAGGACAGCAGTTTCCTTTCTGGCCCAGATCAGGTCTAGAAATACCCTCCAGGAGCTAAGGCCTAGAATCAAGGACTTGAGGAGTTTGCTTGGTACTTTATTTTAATGTGACTGAGCTGGTACCCAAGCTATAAGACAAAGTCCTCTTTACTCTTCCCTCTCCTTTAAGCAGAAAGAGAGTCCTCACATGTGCACCACAGCTGGGAATGTGCTGGGTCACTTGAAGCCAGCAAGGTACTATGTCTGACCCAAGGCCTGTGGCAATTGCTGCCAGGCTACCCCTGATGTATATTCAAGGGCCAAAGTTTTATTAATCAGCTGCAGTAAATTTTTCCAGGGACTGCGTTTTCTTTTCCTTTATGGCAATCAGTTCCCTTGGGACCCAGGGTGACTAAAAATTTCGTTTTGGTGCTATGGCCTGGAATGAGGGCCCCAGAACTCTTCTTGGTGCTTTATTTTACTGTGGCTAAGATGGTACTCAAGTTGCAAGACAAAGTCCTCTTTACACTTCTTTCTCCTTCCAGAGCTGTGAGCTTCACTGCCTAAAATTGAGGAAGGGGTAATGCAAGCACTCCTGCAGACAGCTGCTACAGATGCTGTCTCCTTGGGTCATGTGTACCTCAAGTCCACGGGCACCACACCCAGCATAGCACCAGGATTAGGGCAGGAATTGCAGTCAGTGTGGTCCAGTCTGCCTTTTGAGTTTATTTAGGACTCCGGAGTGCTTTAGCCCTCAGTGATAAGTCTAACTGGAACTGAGGTTCTGACCACTGGGATAAATGACTCCCCTTTGGCTAGGGCTGATCTAAATGCCCCCTACCTGGTTGCTGGCTGTACTTTGCCCTGTGTTGCTTTCCATTGTGACAGGGGAGCACTGAGTTCCAATGCAAAGTCTTACAATCACTTTGCTTCCCCATCCCCAAGCACACAGATTCTCTCTCACCACACTATGTCCTGCAGGGGCACTATTGCTGGAGGGTTCTAGTGAGCTATCTGGCTCTGCCTCCTCTCCCTAAATATTGACTCTTAATTTGCAGTTTGCTTCTTAATTTCTTTTACAGAGTGTTTTAAATTCAGAAAAAATTAATTTTAATGAAGCTATAGTTATCCTTGTATGCAATTGTGTTATACTTTTAATATCAGACTAATAACATCCTTTCTTATTTCACAATTGTAAAGATATAATTATACATTTTTCTTAGCATTTTAAATGCCTTTAACATTTCATCTTTTTTCTTTTTTCTACTTAACATGTGGATGTTGGGAGATTAAATTCTACTTATTTCATATATACAAGCAATTTTGCTCATATTATCGTTTGAATAATCCATATTTTCTTCCTGCTTCAAACAGCCACATTTTTTCATGTGGGCACTAGTTTCTGATAACCCTACTTGATACCTATGGGTCAATCTATATACCTTTTAACTACTCAATTTTTTAAAAAAGTTTTACTATTTGCTTTGTCATGTTTTCCACATTTTTCTACTTCAAAATAGATTTACCTGTTCAAAGCCTTTTGCTCTTTAATATAAATATTACAGTCTATTTATGAAGTTCTATAAAAATCTCCTTACATTTTCAATTGCATTTTATTGAATTCATAGAGTAATTTGTATAAAAGATCTTTGCACCATCAAGTCTTTCTGTACTTAATGTAAGTTTCTTCATGTTATATTTAATATAATCCACAAATAACTGGATTTCATTTTTTATGTAATTAAAATGCTATATTTTTTCTGTAAATGTGTAGGTAATTTTGTGGATTTATCTTAGTTATTTTTATTGCTTTTTGTATTGATTGATTGATTGATTGATTGAGATAGAGTGTTGCTCTGTTACCCAGGCTGGAGGGCAGTGGTGCAATCTCTGCTAACTGCAGCCCCTGACCCCCCGTTGTTCCAGTTATTCTCCTGGCTCAACCTCCTGGGTAGCTGGGATTACAGGTGTACACCATCATGCCTGGCTAATTTTTGTATTTTTATTAGAGACAGGGTTTTGCCATGTTGGCCAGACTGTTCTCCAACTCCCGACCTCAGGTGATCTGCCCACCTTGTCCTCCCAAAGTGCTGGGATTACAGGCATGAGCCTGTAAATAATTTTATTTACATAAAATGCCCAGTCTGTAAATAATTTTTTAAATTATATTTTATGGCTTTTGTAAGTAGTATATAAGAATGTGATTATTTTTAATATTTAACTTTTATATAGCAATTATATTAAACTCTTTACTTGAAATAGTTTCACAATCCCTCATACATAATTCTGAATTTTAAAAAAACTAAACATTCAGAGAATTTCTTAAGTAAGTCTGGCACCAGAACTTATTCCAAAGCCAAATTTCATCTGAACAGATGTGAGGCTATTTACACTCTTTATCTTAATTACTGTGAATATTCATAAGTTTCATTGACAAAATTAATGTGTTTGATTATGTGATACTGCTCCCAATCTGCTAAGAATGTTACATAATGTATGGTTATGCACCTTGTTGCCTTTCTAAAACTCAGTATTTCTGAATTCCGAGACAGCTGTGGGCCTAAGTACTTCAGTTAAGGGATTTAGGGGGTTAAGGATTTATTATTATTATTTATTTTTTTGCAGATCTTGGATAGCTTTTTACAACCTTCATCAAGTTAAAAATTGCTTTCCATTCGTTTTTTAGATCATTCTTTAGAAATGGATATTGAAGTTTTACAAATGATTTTTTTTTCTTTAGAAATGGATATTGAAGTTTTACAAATGATTTTTTTTTTCATTTTCTGAGATGATCATAGACTTCCTCCTTTAAACTCTTAATATGTTACTCTATATTAACTGATTTTGTGAAATGAGATAATTCTTAAATTTAAGTGACTAATTCAACATGGTAAAGATGTATTACACTTTGTATATTATTTCAAATTGAGTTTGCTAATGCTAACTTAACTTTT
>NW_016107349.1:4869914-4899757 GCF_001604975.1 Cebus imitator | reverse complement strand
TCTGGGGTATCAGTATTTGGATCCCCACATGGAATTTAAAGTTTCTGTTTTTCAAGTTTTTCTGTGGTGTCACTAATTTGTGGCTTAAAAAAATTCAACTTTAAGGATGAATTTACAAACAATTTTGTTAATATTTGTTGTATATATTTAGGTTATGTTATTCAATGCATTCAAATTTAGAATTTATTTACTCCCATTAAATATTGCATTTTACATTTACACATTAATCTTATTGATATTTTTAACTTTAAAATTAATTTAACTTTAAAATTTAAGAGACATTTTTAAATTTTAAAATACGCTTTGGATAATAATGCAGCCATTTCCATTTTTCTTTGCTAGACAGCATTTACAGTGTTTAGTTTCTTTTTGCATTCTAGAGCATCAACCATTTCTTGCCATTTTATGTGAGTATATTTTGAGCAATCAGTAGCAAGACTGTATATTTTAAAACTAACATCGTATTGTCTGTTAGCAAATGTCATTTATTTTTATTTGGTTTATTATACACAATCTGGTTTTATGCTTTATAATCCTATGCTTTCATTGTCACATTTTTTTCTTCTTTTTCATTGGATTGATTAAATGAGCCAATGAAATTATTTTTATTTCCCATTTTTATTATCTTCTGTGTTTGAGATGATATATCCTATTTATTGCATAGTAGTTACCTTTAAAATTAGTTGATCAGGTAATATGTTAATATTTATTCTCTTCCAGGATTTTCAGAGAATTGAGACTGCTGCAACTCCAAAGACGTGACTCCCTTCATTTTATTCTTTTGTTATTATTTGTTTTATACTTCCTAAATTATTATCATTATTTTTTCTATAATAAATACGTAAAAATAGCTTTCTGTTTTAGAGAAGTTTTAGAGTTACAGAAAAATTATGAAGATAAGGCTGAGAATTTTTTATATGCCACTCCCTGTTTATTCTGCTGTTAACATCCTGCATTTTATGTATAAATATATGGCATTTGTTATAATAAGTGAACACATTTGCATGTTACTATTAATTCATGTTTATACTTTATTCATATTTCATTCTATTTTACCTAATGTCTTTTCTCTATTCCTGGATTCCATTCAGTATATTATATTGCATTAGGTTTCCATGTTTCCTTAGACTCTTTTTAGCCATGTCAATTGCTTTGGCTTTTCTCATTTTTGATGACCTTGACAGTTTTAAGACATGCTGGCCAGTTACTTTGTAAAATGTTTCCCAAATGAGACCTCTCTGATTTGTTTTTTTTTTGTTGTTGTTGTTGTTGTTGTTGTTTTTTTCACAATTAGACTGGGACTATGAGTTTTGGGGAGGAAAATGACAGCAACAAAGTTCTGCTCATCCCATCATATAGGGTGTATACACTATCAAAATAATTTGTCACTCTTGATGTTAACTTTGATTACCTAAATAAGATAATGTTTCTCCCCTGAAAAGGCACCTTTTCCACCTTCTGTTTTCTACATTGTACTCTATGGAAGTAAGTCAATATGTACAACCCTCACATAAAAATTAGGGAATTATGCTTTCCCTTTTTGAGAGTAGAATAGCTGTGTAAATTATCTGAAAGTCTTCTGCCAGCAGATTTGTCTCTTTTCCTATATTTACTCAATTTTCTTCTTTTTAGGGAGTCTTCCTGTGTCGCACAGGATGGAGTTCAGTGGCACGATCTCAGCTCACCGCAACTTCTGCCTTCCAGGTTCAAGCAATTCTCCTGCCTCAGCCTCCCGAGTAGCTGCGACCACCAGCAGGCACCACCATGCCTGGCTAATTTTTATATTTTAAGTAGATACCGGGTTTCATGATACTGTCCAGGTTGGTCTCAAACTCTTGATCTCAGATGATCCACCTGCCTCAGCCTCCCAGCATTATTCATTTATTGGTGTGTATTTCTTTTTTGCACTTGGTTACTTTTTCTCACTGCAAGACACTCTGGGATCATCTTGCCCTTTCCTTCCACAATCCTAGAATCAGTTATTTCTCCAAAAGTCTCTGATTACTTTTTCTATAGAATGGTCTAAAAAACCAAGATCTGGATGCGGTGTGTGCTCATTGCTACTAAGATATTCTTTGCTTCTATGTCCTGTCAGCTGACAGAGCAGATAAATATGTGTGTATAATAGCCTGCATAGCTACACATAATTCTATAAGTAACTATCTCCACAAATATAAGTTCATCTAAACATGAATTAATCCTGCTGTCTCCAACTCTAGTGCATTACCACCATGGATCATTCTAGTCTTTGTCCCTTAATTATCTGTAAACTTGCATTTTGTCAAAAAGAAGTCTGGCTCCACAATCTGCCTTCTATTTACAGGATTTTTAATGTCAGTAGATGTGGGTAGCAGTATCAGAATTAACCCACACCATCATGAGAAACACCTTTAACAATTAGAATACAATGTTTATGTATAGTTTCTTTTGCTTTTTTAATCCTGAACACCCTACTTATTTCCAAATTTACTTAGGTCAACAGCTTTTTCCCAAATAGCCTTCATTGACGTTGTTTCATACATTTGTAATACAGTTAGATTGTTTTGTCACATTCTATAGCGTATCCTGGTATATCATAACCTTATAAATATACGTTTTTAAAAATTCATATGCATTAGGCTTTATTCTTTGAGTTGTGAAGTTTTATTGGTTTCAACAAATGGAGTCATTGTACCTATCATTACAGTATTAGGTTTAACAGACCTAAAAAAAAATCCCATCTGTTTCACATCTTCAGCTCTCATTTCCTATCCCTGAACCTCTCACAACCATGGATATTTTTACTGGCCCCATAGTTTTGCTTTTTCCAGAATGTCATGTAATTGGAAGAGCAGCCTTCTGAGGCTGGCTTCTTTGACTCACTAATAGCATTTAAGATTCATCTATGTCAGTTTGTGACTTGTTAGCACATTTATTTGTTCTGCTGAATGATATTACATTGTATGGATACATCACAGTTGCTTTATGTATTCATCTGTTGAAGGACATTTCATTTGCTTTCAGTTTTTGGCAATAATAAATAAAGATGCTAAAACACTCGTGTCCAGGTTTTTGTGTGGACATATTTTCAAATTAGTTGGGGAAATACCAAGGAGCACAGTTGCTGGATGACATGATAATAATATGTTTTGCTTTGTAAAAAACTGTTAAACTTTCTTCCACAGTGGCTGCACCAGTTTTCATTCCATCAACATAAGTGAGAGTTTCCATTCATTACATCCTCGCCAGCAATGTGTGTTGTTGATTTTTTCATTTTAGCCATTCTCATATGTATATATTATCTAGTTGTTGTTTTAATTAGTAATTCTTCAATCACAAATGATGTTGAATGTCTATTTATATGTTTATTTGCAATCTATGGACCCTCTTGGGTGAGAAGTCTCTTTTGCCTTTTTTAAATTGGGTTGTTTTATTATTAGTGAGCTCTAAGCATTCTTTGTATATTTCAGATGTAAGGCCTTTATCAGATGTATGTTTGCAAATATTTTCTTTCAGCAGCTTTTTTTTTCATTTTTTTCATTAACAATGTATTTGCAGAGCAGAAGTTTTTTTATTTTAATGAAGTCCAGCTTATTAATTTATTTTTTCATGGTTTGTGCTATTGATGCTGTTTATAAGAACTTATCATCAAACTCAGACTCCCATAGATTTTCCCCTATGTTTTCTTCTTCAAATTTTATAGTTTTATGTAATACATTAACTATATGATCCACTTTGAGTTGATTTTTATAAAAAGTGTTAGATCTTTGTATTATTTTTATCATTACTTTGCATATGGACATCTAGTTTTTCCAGTACTAATGATAAAAATGACTGTAATTTTTCTATTGAATTGTCATTATTCTTTTGTCAAAGGCCAGTTGACTATGATTGTGTGGGTCTATTTTTGGATGTTATTCTGTTCTATTGATGTTGGTCCTTTCAACCAATATCATGCTGTCTAATAACTGCATTTTTATACAATGTCTAGAAATTGGGTAGTCTGAGAAACTTTGCTTTTTGGTATTATGTTAGCTGTTCAGGTTTTTTTGTCTTTCCACATAAATTTTAGAATATATTTCTTAATATCTACCAAATTCTGTGCTGAGAAATTGTATTAAATCTATAGATCAATTTAGAAAGAATTAGCATTTTAATAATATTGAGTCTTGTAATCCATCAATGTGAAATATTTCCATTTGTTTAGATTTTTAAAAATGTATTGTTCATATATAGATGTTATACATGTTTAGTTAGATTTATACCTCAGTATTTTATTTTAGATAAAAATGAAAGGGTACAGAGGGCTATTGTAAATGGTATTGTTTATTTAATTTTCAATTTCAATTATTCATTATTGATATACAATAAAACAAATGACTTGTGTATATTAACTTTGTCTCATGTGACCTTGCTTATATTAGCCCTAGGTTGTTTGTGTGCGTGTATGTCCATTCTTTAGTTGGAATTTTCTCCAGGAAAAATCATGTTATCTTTGAATAAGGATAGTTAAATAATTTTTTTCTCCTTTACCAACATGTATGTATTCTCCCTTTCCAATATGTATATCTTTTATTTTCTTTGTCATCTTATTGCATTGGCTAGGACTTCCAGTATAATGTTGAATAGTAATGATGAAAGATGACATTATTGCCTTGATCCCAGTTTTAGGGTAAAACATAGCAGTTTCTTACCATTAAGTATAACCACCCAGCCCCCTTCTCTGCAAAAAGTCATGACATATCTCTCTGGTATCTTCATTGTAAAACTGATGGAATTCCTGAAGGTAAAACCCACAAAAGTAGCTAGAGTCTTCTAAGACCAAAATCATGGGGAGTTTCTTCATTCTTATGCTAGTTCACAATCTTCCTCTAGCAATTAATCAAAATTAGCATTTAAATGGTAATTCCTAACCATTTATGGCAATAGTGTTTTCTGGTCCAGATGAGTAAAGCTTGGCCCTTACTTTGAGCACTAGTTTCTCTCTCCAGGATTGGGTGGTAGTTTGCTTTGCAGCCTCAGTTCCCTGATGAATCCGTGATTGAATTTTGGTTTGTTCAGCTTTTGCTCAATTTTAAGACAGGAGTCCTTTCAAGCTCTACATGTCAAAACTGAAACTAGAAGGCTGTTTTGTTTTTTGTTTTTATTAAATTTACCAGTACATTTAATAAGTTTTTAAAATTCATTACTGTTCTTAATATCTTATTCTAGTTTAATTTTCTTTTTTTGAAGTTCATTCTTAATAAGTTAGTTTAACAAGGTTTTTTTAGTCATAGTCACTCAATTGAACTTGTGAAACATACCTTTAATTCACTGTGATTTTGAGTGACAGTTTAGTCAGGCTGAATTCTATAGTAAAATTTATGTGCTGTGAGAATTTTCAAGATATTATCTGACTCCCTTTTGGCTTCAGCTATTGCCATGAAAAGTCTGCTATCAGACTAATTGATATATATTGTAAGTTAATCTATTTTTTTCTCTCTGCGGTTTCCCAGATCTTCTCTTTTTACTTAGCGTTCTACCCTTTCTCTAGAATGTTTTAAAAGATAAATCAGTCTCATTTATTCTGTTTTCTCTTCTTAAATCTATTGGGTTCCTATTCTTAGTCAATTCTGGGAGAAAATGACCTATAGTTTTAATATAGTCATATATCAATTTTAACTTCATTTAAAAAATGAAGAATCTTAGGACCTGGGAGATTAAACACTTTGTGTAAGGTCACAAAGCTAGTAAATAAGAGTCTTACAACTTGGATCCCATATAACTTGAAGCCATGTTTCTTCAGATGACAATGTTACATACTTTCTAAAATATACATAGTTTGTGGATAAATAATGGTATCTGGAAAATTCAAATAAATCTGAAATAAATCATGTCACTGAATCTTGATTATTCTCTTTTGTTTATGATATTACTGATCTTTTACATAATTGAACATTCTTCTAATTAGGTAAAAAAATGACTAGATGATTCCTTAAGGTTTTGCAGGATTCATTAGAGTGATATTCTCATAGTTCATATTCAAAATATCTGTCATATTTAATTACAGAGTAAAAAAATACATTTTATATGAATAAATATATGTAATCTTTTGATTTTGCTGCAATAATGTTTTATACTTTTCTTCCAGTTTTTAGAATTAACAATTTCTGAAAAGTAAGTGGTAAAAAGTCCTCAGAAGAGCATACAGTACTCTTCTTAAAGAGTCTTTAACTATATCCTGTTGTTTCATCAAGTATCACTAGCTGGATCTCCATCTGAGTTCCAAAAACATCAGTTCCTCTGATTGTTCTACTCTAAGGTCTAAAAAGTATAAGAACTCCTCAGCATCATTTTAGTTTTTCCAACTACAAAATGTGCAAAGTGAAGTAATTTTCCAAATACATTAAAAAGCTGCACAACTTTGTATACAGGTAGAAGGAGGCTTGTTGAGGCTGATTATCAGATGACTGTTTACCTGACATCTTTTTATTTGCTTGGGAGAAATTGAACATTTAAATAATTTTTTTTTAAGTACGGCACTTAAAGTTTTTTTATGAGTGAAAATCTCTACTTTTATAGAAGCCATATATAGTGGTTCATGCAGAACTTGCCAACCTCTATCTGCTATTTGGATCCCATTTTACAGTTGAGGAATCATGAAGAGATGGAGGAAAGTTAATGAAGATGCAAAAGGTCACACAGCAGGCTAATGTCAAAATCTAAAATACATTCACAAATTCCTGGGCATTCTAACTCTACCCTGAACCTTCTGTTCCTCTGCTTCCATTTAGCATAGAAAAATATATGCAAATATATGCTTATGCTGATATAGTATAAATCATATCTAACACGTCTAACATGTATCGTTCTTATATACTTTGAGGTCATTTACTTCTAGAAATAATGAAAATTAAAACTGAATAGTGTTCATCTCTTCTGCTCCCATCGTTGAGTAATAAACGGTGTACTTTCCAAATATGTGTGTGTGTGTGCATGTGTGTGAGAGTGTGTATTTATATATACATACATTCTGTAAAATCCATGTAAATATATTTACCATAGGGCCCTTGCTGGGCTGATGGTTTGTCAATGTATCCTTTAGTTACTTAGCTACCCCCAGGGATAGCATTTGGAATAAAATCTGTCTTTTGAATAGAGATGTAAGTGAAACCAAGTTCTTTGATAGGACTCTTGACTGAAAAGACTTTGACAGAAACCTCCCATTAGAATCCAATTATGTTAAACTGTGAAATGTTAAAAGCACTTCATCACAATGTGTAGTGCTTTCTCCCTCTGCCTAAATGCAATCTGGTACTTGCCTCACCTTGAGTCTTTTGTAATGGGTGCCCAGAGGAACTGTATTATGGAACAGGCAAGACTCAAAAGTATTCTTCTAGGTTCTTTAAAAATCAAGTCCCAGCTTCCTTAATAGGCATTCTGACAAGGTGTAGTATATGTTCCCTGGGTAATCAATCAAGCTTGCATAGAAACTGTAAAGGAGCTTGCCAGGCTGCTGGAGTGAGTGGTTTCTTATGAACAGCCTCATTGTTCTTATAATTAAGGCCAAGGAATCCCTGGAAGGAGGGTTTCTGTGGACATCTGAGGGTGGGTGTGGGAGGAAGGAGCTTTGGAATGTAAACAATAGCCATCCTTCCAAATCCTAAGAGGACCCACTTGCAATGCAAAGGATGTTAATATCTGATAAAAGCAAAACAAGCAAGAAAACTTAAAATTGCTGCTGCTACACCATGCTGTTTCAGTATGTTACTAGTCAGAAGATTATAAACTCACCAACTTCACCTTTGGACTACATCCAAGAGAGCTATCACAAAACATAAACAGCTGGACTCTTTTATCTGATAGATACAATTAGAAATGAAATTGGCTTTAAAAAACACTATTCCAAATTATGACTTGCAGATTTTTTTATCTTAACTGTGTGCTTAAGGAAAATACACATTTAAGATTTGATGTCTCCTCATTCCATTAATATAATTTAAGTTTTACTTCTGTACTTGGGAGGCTGAATGGGAGCATCTCCTGAGGCCAGGAGTTCGATATTAGTCTGGGAAACTAAAAAAATAGCTGTCCCTAAAAAAATTAAAGATTAGCCAGGCAGACATGATGGCACACACCTGTGGTCCCAGCTACTCAGAAGGTTGAAACATGAGGATGACGTGAGCCTAGGAGTTTGAAGCTGTCGTGGGCTATGACCCTGCCACTTCATTCTAGCCTGAGTGACAGAGTGAGATCCGCCTCTAAAAAATTAATAATAATAATAACAAATTTTTGCTTTTATTCCTCAGGGCAAATGACAGGTACATACCTACAAAGAGTTTAGTTTAACTTAACCATATAAGTCTGTAGCTATACAGGGAAATATACAATTTAAATTAGCTGTAACTAGACAGCAGGTAAGGAAAATGGAATTTGAATGGATTACATTTTTGTGAGAAAAAATAAGGTATTACTTGTGTAATTAAAGGTAATATAAAGTAGAAAAAATAATATAAAGTAATATCTAATAGTCTCTTTTATAAAGAGATGAATTTTTGTTGTAATTCTATCCAGTAAATTACATCAAAATATTATAACTGTTAAAGGGGTTATAATTTCCAATGGGATAATATTATAGTTGTGATTTTTGATCAAAGATGATGCTATCATCCAAAACAGTTGCATGTATATATTTTAAGTACTTAGCAAGTACAATACTTGAGCTTTGTTTGACCTACTAAATCATTTACTCATTCATTTAGATAGTTAAGTGGCAATTCAATAACTGAGAATTGATAAAATACTTTGAACAGCGTTTACAACAAGCTAAAAAATTTAACCTATCTGGAAATTTCCAAAATAGTATTGAGACTGCATCCTATATGGGTCATGATATAACGGCATCAAATTTATAACGTTCAAATGGAAATGGTATTACATATAATATTACACAGATTTGAAAACAAAATTAAGGGTACCTAACACAGATTAACATGAGGGCTAAAGTGAATAAAGATGATATAGCCACAGAAATAAATGGGGGATTAATGTATTCACCCCTTGAAATGCATTTATTATGTTTCTAACTATGGACCAAGTATTGTGTTATGTTGCAGAGCTTGTATTAATAGGTGAGTAAAACAGTGGTCATTCAATTTAGGAAATGTATGTAGAAGGATGCACACATGTTAAAAGTACATGGGCATAAAAATTATAGGTGCTATTGTAACCGGATTAGCTGCAATCGGATTCTCCAGAACTTAGGTTCTTGGCATCTGCAACCGGGAAAAATGGGGAAGAGGTCCTTGGTGTCGCTGTGAGTGCCACAGCTCAGATAGAACTCATGAATTCAAAGAGTGTGCGGTAGTATGGTAGTACGGTTTATTAGGCAGAGCGAAAGGACGGCTTCCACCTGAGGTGGAGGTGGAAGGGGCCCGGGAGGGGCTTCCGCTGCAGGCTTGGGCGGCTGGAGCTTTTACCCCTCAGTTATTCCCTCCCCATTCTTGTTCTCGTCCAATGAGAGGGTTTTTTTCAAACCTTCCCTGAATTAATTGATCTTTGAATCCTTTACCAGATTGGTTACTGTTTAAAAACTGAGTCACTGAGCCTCTGCCTCCAAGGGCCAGAGGCAGGAAAAGTCCCTACCCTCAAAGCTCCTAGGAGCCAAAGGCAGGAAAACTGGAAACAAAGTCCCTAGCTGGCCAGAGATAGGAAAATTCCTGCTCTCGAAACAAGGCACTTAGCAGACCGGTGAAGTTTCTCTAACACGGTTCCTCACTATAAAGACACAGGTTCAGGGTAAAGTGGAACACAGAGAAGGAAATGATTTATTTTGCCTAGATGAATCAGTGTAAGTTTAATTTAGCTGATACTTACGTTGGATCTTGACTGGTAGGTATGAATTTGCCAGGGAGAATATCATGGCTGGGCAGTGGCAGAAAGATGGCCTCTGGGTGAAGGAAGATCACAATATGCCTGAGTGGAATGAGGAATAGAAAGAATGTGTTGCTGAATGTAGTCTCCATGACATAAGCAGAATACAAGAAATTTGCTATATAATATTTTATGTAATTAGGTTCAGTTTAAAGCAACGAGATTTAGTATGTAAACTTATATTAAAACTATTATTAAAACCTATGTTGAATTCAAATTGCTTTCTCCATCCCCAGTTAGGCTGGGGAAAACAAATAATGTGAAATATATGTGAGTTTATAGCAAAAGGTCAAATTATCATGGTAACTCTGCTATTTGTCGGTAAAAAGAAATTTTAAAAAGTGTTACCTATCATTTGCAAACCATGACCAGAAATTTTAATTGTTGTACAGCAAAAAAAAATTATATGGAATGAATTTTTACCTGGCATATTACGAGAACTTATGTCGTGGCTGAAAAATAATGCTGCCTAAGCATTAAGCATTTAGTTGAAACAAATTTTATTCTACTAGGTTTAGTGTTTTAATTGGGTTCCACATTTGTTTAGAGTGAGAATCACAAACTAAGGGAGATAAAGTTGGTAGATGTATTAATTAGCAATTGTTAATCAAAATTCAGTGCTTTCAGATGACAATGGTTTAAATCAATTTAGACAGTGTATGTATTCTCCAGTTATCTGATTTCTCTATAACACTCTCTTGTTTTATACTAAGACTCATCATTCATCCTCAAAAGGATTAGTTTTCTACCCATAGTTTAGAGAATACTGATTTAGTTATTAGAATTCAGAGTGATAGAAATGGTGTATCAGATTGTCCATGAACTCTTCATTTTAAAGAATCCAAGGAAAAATTATCTGCTTTTATCAACTAAAGCCTAATTCAATAGTATTTAAAACTTTTGACTAGAGAAAAATTAGACAAGAGGTTGATTATTTCTGCAAGATGAAATTTGTCTGGTTAATATCTTTTAAAACATGGGCATATGTGAATATTTTAAATAAGGGTTAGTAGATTTGAAAATATAGACTAACTGGTTGGAATATAAAGTATGACAGCAAGAGACTGAGCAGTGGAGGTCTAGATCCAGTGAAGCTTCCATTTACTTTGTAAAAGTTTTATCTGACAGCTGGAGCAGTAAGTGAGAGAATGAGATGAGAGAAAAGGATATGTTCATATGTATCACAGCATTATCTCACAATTAAAGCTGCATGGATGGGTCGCCTAGAACACAGAAAATTTGCCTAGATTAAACTCATGGTCTTGAAACATGTGTTTGATTCATTTCTGTGTTTTCCTATTGGAAATGATATTGTTCTATTTTGTCTGTTTGTAGAACTAGTCAAATTAAGCTTGAAATTCTATGAGAGAAATCTGGCTCAGAAGTGTTTTGTAAATATTATGACAAGTCTCTGTAGCCATATTTGCAAAAAACAAAACATTTAAATGTTAGAGTAGATGACTGGCTCAGTGACGTTGATGACTTTAAATTTAGCATATATGTTTTCACATGTAATTTTGGAGCAATCAGGTTGTTAGTGTGCCAAGATTGCTATCAAAGCTGTTTAATAATATCATGACCTTGACTTTATAAAATTCTGGAGGGACATACAGCTGCACTTTCCAAGAGATAATTTCTAAGATCGACATGGCCAAGGATCCTCTGGTGTTAGTTTCCAACAAAGTTGTTTTGTATACATTTTATAACAGATAAGTTTTAAAGATAATTTCCATTTCAAATATCAATTCATAAGATGATGATACATTGAGATTTTGTATCATAATATTATTCATTTCCTGGTTTTATATTATTAAACATGTGGGAACAACCTATTACAGCCTCAAGGATCCAGCATTTGACAATTTTGAAATGAAATCCTAAGATACTTCCTCTAATATGACCCACTAAAACTGTGATCTAAAATAGTGATTGTGAGTTTTATTCAGTCATAAAACTGATGGTTGAAACAGACTTAGTATTCACTAACTTTAATATTGCTTTTAATCTAAGAACGCCACAATATTCTTGCCTCTTAGTCTATACTTCTATTTACATGATTATAATACCGTTATTTGTTCTTTATATATAGAAATAATTCTTCAATATCAACTACTATAATGTAAAGTCCAAACACATTAGCATAAAAACACTTACTTGGCCTGTGACCAGTATAGCATAATGTTTAACGCTTTGTAATTATTTTTTTAAATTCTTGCTAATTTTATCTTTGAATTTATTCTTGTAAGCGAAGTCCCATGGGATAGTGGAGCATGTGCCAAAGACTGGGACAGTAGGCTCATATATGGTCCATCACCCTGCCATCTGTGGGACAGATTCTTAGCCTCTCCTCCCCACCTCCACCTGGTGAACTCTGCCGCCCATGGTGTGGAATGATGACTGGGTTGCAGCATCAGAGCAAGGCTTGAAGTTGACTGCCTTTATTTTTGGCCCTGTATAGTGTCCTGGGTTTTGGTATAGGGAAAGTAGAAAAACGTAGGGGTCAAACAGACTTTCCATGGCACTTAGGGCAGAGCAAGACTGTGACTATCCCATCTGGGCTGGCAGCACAAATGACTTGGCAGATGACTCTCTCTCTGGGGATCTTCACCCACTAGGGATCCAGGTATGCAGGGCACCCAGCTTATCCAGGCAGTGAGAGAGTTTTAATTCCCTGGGTGGTTGGGAGAGTAGGCCCAGTGGGAAAGGGAGATTCACCCCTTCTCAACCCACTATCATACATACACTCCCAGCAAAGGCCCTGCATTTTCATTTTGCATTGAGCTTTGCAAATTATGTAGCTGATTCTGACCATTCTTTAGCCTCTGCCTACTCTCTGACTATACTGAAATATTATACTTGGAGTTTCTCAAATATACCATTTCTGTACAATTGTGGTGTTCTTTTACCTGTAAAATTTTAACCCACGTGAATACCTTGAAAAGTCCTATTCATTCTTAAAATACTGCAATCATAAATTTATCACTGATAAAATTGCACCCCACACATTTTTTTTTTTTTTTTTTTTTTTTTTGAGACGGAGTTTCACTCTTGTTATCCAGGCTGGAGTGCAATGGCGCGATCTCGGCTCACTGCAACCTTTGCCTCCTGGGTTCAGGCAATTCTCCTGCCTCAGCCTCCTCAGTAGCTGGGATTACAGGCACGTGCCACCATGCCCAGCTAATGTTTTGTATTTTTAGTAGAGACAGCATTTCACCATGTTGACCAGGATGGTCTCGATCTCTTGACCTCGTGATCCACCCGCCTCGGCCTCCCAAAGTGCTGGGATTACAGGCTTGAGTCACTGCGCCCGGCCGCACCCCACACATTTATTCCACCAAAGAGATTTACCTAATACCTCCATGTTGCTCCAAATTAATTAGTGAACACTGCTTCCCTGACATTTAGCATATTGATTTGTAAGTTATGCCATTTCCCTTATACTGAAGGGCAAGGGCTGTTTTTCTGTAATCGCGTAATCTAGCATGTGCCAGTCAAATTATAAGTTGAAAACAGATATTTATCCTGAATTACAATAGTATATATTACTTATAATAATTCAATAATACATTGATACATTTTCAATAATACATGTCTCTTAGTAATGCTTGTGAATGGGTATCAAGTCTACATAATTTGAAATATGGTTTCTTGAGAGCAGCATTTTTCCATTCTTAAGGAACATTTCATAAATGCATATACATACACACACACACTCACACAAATATATACACAAATATAAATAGAAGGAATGTTAAATACTTTGACTTGCAGAGGACTAGTAGAGAAAAGTAGCCAATTTATTCATTGCTTTTATTCATTTTATTTTAAATTTAACTGTTAGCATAAACAGAAACTAATTCTGAAAACTGCATGTAAATTTAGGCAACTAACTTACATAATGGTAAGGACAGACTTGTGAAATGAGTTGTGAATTCCTTTGCTCTTTTTAGCATTGGCTATATTTTAAATGAGCTACTCTATTTTTAATAGTTACATGCAAGCATTATCCCTTTCTTAAATTTATGACTAATATGTTGTTATTGAATTCTTGCTGAACATGCAATTTCCAAAGTTCAGTTATTTGAGGAATGCATTCACAATTTTTGCCTTGTGTGTGCCACCTATATGTTCACTTATTTAATATATTACAATATGTGTTATATGTAGATTGTCCTATTTTTAACTTATTTGTTTTAAAAGGAATAAGGATAACACTATCAAAAGTGTAAAACCTGTATCATTTCCCAGAAATTGGAGATAAGCGTAAATATAATCTCAATGTAAACACAATATGCTATATTTAAAAATAAAAAATGAAATGCAAATGATTATATGTAAATTGGTTGTTTTCAAAAGAAAAACAATTTATACCTAAAATAAACACTTGAATGAGAGAAACTTTTTGTAATCAGTTGGTACTTGAGATAATACTAAATATTGCTTAGCATTTTAAATCATATGTAGTTCTACATTAGTGAATCTATCAATTTTTTGAGCTCTTGCTGTGTGCCAACTCCCATTACAGTCATCAATAAGATAACTTTGTTTTTTAGTTTGAGGTTATTCATCATGCAGAATTCCAAATCACTTGTTTATATAGATTGCAAGATGGAGAGAAGGTTCTGAGTTCTCCATTCTGCTTGTTCTTCAGAAGCACACAGCTGGGTTAACTCAGCAGCTTCCCATTCGGTGAGCCTGCTTGACTAAATTCAGACAAATAACACGTGGCCAAACTGATACAGACTGATTTTAGGCCTGCTTTGATTTTTAGAAACATCTTCAATGATCATCTACAATTATCTCTGAAAAATCCAGAAGCCACCTGTTCCAGAAACGGCAGCTGAAGCTGGCGAAGAGCTGTCTAAAATATGGCATGTAAATCAGTCAATCAATCAATCAATCACTGAACTTTTGTTTTTATAAGCCATTGAGATTTTTATGGTATAATTATTACAGAGGCCTATCCTAGGCTATTCCAATATAGGCAGAAAGGCACATAATATTTAACAGCCTTCTCTGATATGATTAGAGTGTGGCAATTAATTCACAGCCAAAATGACATAAGTGAATGTTGTTCAACAAATGTTGTTTCAGGAAAGCAAATGTGATTGCCAGAACATATTCTTCTGGATGCCAAACTATTTATTAATGCTACTATATAATGGAAAAGGGTTTCTTACTTGCTAAGGAACGTCCGTAAGTTTTAGAAAATTCATATGAAGAACATTACTTATGTTTTCAAGTGCATATTCATAGTATCTTGAAAATAATCAGGTGTGTCAATAATGAGACAGCAGGGTTTCCATGTTGATAATTTTTGTTACTTGAATACATGACTGAAATTTGAGGACCTACCCACAGACCCTGGCTTTATTATATCTAAGATAATAACAAAGTAATAGTCACAGAACTCCAACTTATTAACCTGCACACATGTGAAATTCTTTTAATGTCCACTTATTTGGTTCTTATAAGTAATTCATATTTACAAGGTACCTACTATGATTATTCCCATTATACAGCCTAGGAACATCACTCTTATTATATGAATAGTAAGTAAAAGGGCCCAATTACAGAGCTGCACTCTTGTGTGTGTGTGTGTGTGTGTGTGTGAGAGAGAGAGAGAGAGAGAGAGAGAGAGAGACAGAGTCTTACTTTGTTGCCAGGCTGGAGTGCTGTAGGGTGATCTCAGCTCACTGCAACCTCCGCCTCCTGGATTCAAGTGATTCTCCTGACTCGGCCTCCCATGTAGCTGGGACCACTGCTGTGCACTAACACACTTGGCTAATTTTTGTATTTTCAGTAGAGATAGGGTTTCACCATATTGTCCAGGCTGAACTCAAACTCCTGATCTCAGGTGATTCACCCACCTCCACCTCCCAAAATGCTGGGATTACAGGCATGAGCCACTGTGCCCAACAGCTCTTGACACAGCTGTTTTTCAGATCGAGAATGTTGAATCTAATTCTGAGGCTGTAGCTGAGCAGCAGCTTCTTGGTATCTCTGCACAAACCCTCACTATAAAAATGCCCCATTTGACATGTTTATGATTTCATGTGCTCAGTTACGAGATATAGCCTCTAATTATTCATCTTCAGTAAATTAACTAGAATTAATCTTTTGCCAAATAAACTTATCATTCCTCTATGGATTTTGGATTATTTTTCATTTATAATATAATCAACCAGTTCTGATTATGTGATCTATCCAAAATGATCTCAGATCTGGAGCTGGCAAGTTAGCTCGGCTGTTTAAAGCAGAGTACCAAAGAGGCAAACAGTAAAAGATCAATCTCCTTAGTCTATGCAGAGTCCAAGAATGCACTCCTAAATTCAGAGAAATTTCCTATTTTACAAAAATGTGAGAGTGGCAATAGTTATTAAGAAAAACTGTGGGGAGCATAGATATAGAGGTAAAATATATAAATAAGAAATTTCATGTATCTTCTATTATAAAAAACTAGCCATAATTTATGTCATTTTCTATTGTTTCATCTTCACATTTAAATAAATTAATAATAGAATTAATTCCTGCTTTTGTAAAAATCAAAGATATAAAAGTAGAGAACTTACATAATAAAAAATTCTGCCAATTATAATCCTACCACCAGAAGTAGGTAGCCATTACTAACATTGTTGATATGCAACACATGTATTATATTACTGATATAATTTTATACTGATTATGTATTATTGTATATTGCTCATAATGTTTTTAACTTAAAAAGTTTTTTCCTAGTAAAATGTTTATTATGAGCACCTACCAAAGCAGTATGTATACATTGATTTTATTCTTTCTAAAAACAGTTTTTATTTCTATTATATTGACACATCATGATTTATTAAAGCTATTTACCATTTGCTTTCATGTTTTTTCTATCACAGAAAGAATGTTTCAGTGAATAGATTTTTATATACATCTTTGGGATCTTATAATGTCTGAAGAAAGGATCCTTTGAAGTGGAACTTCTTGGTAAAAGAGAATGTACCCTTTACATTTTGACATATACTGCCAAAGCAGACCATAATTTTAGATTCAGCCAAATTAATTTTAGTGGTGTCTCATGCCAGCGATTCTGCCTTCAGTGTTCTAGTGTAGGCAGCCAGCTGTGGATTGAAGAATTTACTGAGTCAATCGATATAAATTTGGATCCAAGGCTGGCCTATGATAGCTGACATCAGAAGATTGGAACACATTAGCACATTTTAAATGAAGGAATTCAAAGACCTCAGGAGCAATGAATGTTAGGCTGGTCTACCCTATATACCCCGTCCATTGGCCTCTGAATTATGTTACTCACAGTATTTTCTCTTCTTCACTGTCACAAGCAATTGTCAAAGAAGCCCCTGCCACACTGGAATTGACTCTGACAATTCTTTTCAATTCTTTCTTTTTTTTTTTTTCCAGCCAGGAATGCTGGTGGGGAAGATAATGACTTAATGGCAGGATCAACAGATTTGAGAGGAATCAAAATGTTCTTGGGCTAGCAGAAGCGCATAAATGGCACATGTAAAGTGGATATGATCACATAGCATCAAGATAAAAATGATGTAATAATCTTGGTTCAAAGAGTAGCCAGACATAAAGAGATTTCTGGCACCCCCATTTGGACTGTAGTATTATCAGTGGTAAAAAATATATTAAGTAGAGTTCTACTCTGAGGACTATGTTTTGTCTTTTTTTTTTCAATTGAGAAAGTTTTCAGGCTTGAAAACAGATCCTCTGATTCAAGTCAGGATGCTAGTCACTGTATCCTCATTGTTTCTGGATATAAGTTAATGTATTGTTCTAGAACCTTTGAATACAAGCAATCTCAAGAGCAGTTGTGAAAGCAGTGGCATCCAATCTTACAAGAACAATACATGAAACTTTCTTGTGGCCTTTTCTGGTGTGACATGTAATCTTTTATTTTTGTGTCTGTTTTGGGGATGTTAAAGAAAAAATTATTCAATAATTCTTGTTAAAACATGGTAAAAAAGACTTTATTCAGGAGTATCACAATAGGTACAAAAATCACTGTGATGAGGGAGAGAGATTAGGCTCAGTGCCAAATACAGCATGGGCAGCTGAGAACTGATAGCCAAGGAGAGGAATTGGTGTTTGTGGATAGAAAATCACTTAGAGGAAACATCAGAGGTCGGGGGATTCTGGCTAAACTGCCCTAACAGGATTATTGCTGAAGAAAGGCCAGGGTGATCAAACTTTACCTGGGGATTGGTGGAGAATAAGGGTATCTGATTAGGTATCAGGGGTAATTGACATTGAGCGTAGGAGGCTCTTACTAAATTGACTTAGCAAGGATTGCTAAAACAGAATTTTACAAAGAAGTGAAGATAGGCCCTGGGAAGTTGAAGAATCCTGACCAAAGTTTGGCCAAGCAAAGAATCTTTGTCAAGAGGAAGAAAAATAAACTATCTACTCATAATTGTGACAACACAATATCTGTGGCCATAATACAACTGTAATCTGACTGAGGTAAGGATCAGTTTATACATCAAGTGCTTGTTATGATTAACCTTTGTCCTAAGTTCACCTAACATAGATGATTTCTTCAATTTGTGGACTTATACATTGAAGAAATCATCTATGTTAGATGAACTTAGTCTCAATTTTATTTAAATATGCTTTAGTTTTTATTTTCTTATTCCTGCTTGCTTTGGATTTAGGGTGTTTTTTTTTCCCCTTTTCTGAAGAGAAAATACTTAGATTATTAAATTGAGATATTTCTTCTTAATGTAGATGTTTACTGCTATAAATTTCCATCTAAGCACTGCCTTAACTGCATTAAGTTTTAATATATCTTCATTTTCATTTATCTCAAAGTATTTCCTATGGTTTTTTGTTTATTCTTTGACCCATTGGTTATGTAGCAATGTGTTACATAATATCCAGATATTTATCCAGACATTTGTGAAAGTCACAAATTTCTGATATTGATTTTTATTTTAATTCCATTATTATTGAGAACATACTTTTTAAAATTTGTGAAGGTAAAGTATCGTGGGTCCCCAAAATCACTAAGCTAAAACGAAAATTCAGGCTGGAAACTACTCTGGGCAAACCTGCCTCCCATTCTGTTCAGTCATCCTTCTGCTCACTGAGATAGATACACATTCTGATTGCCTCCTTTGGAAAGGCTTATCAGAAACTCAAAAGAATGCAACCATTTGTCTCTTGCATACCTGTGACCTGGAAGAACCCTCCCTGCTTCAGGTTGTCCCGGCCTTTCTGAACTGAAACATTGTACTTCTTACATGTATTTATTGATGTCTCATGCCTTCCTAAAAGGTACAAAACCAAGCTGTGTTCTGAACACGTTAGGAACATGTTGTAGGAACTTCCTGAGGCTGTATCACAGGTGCGCATCCTCAATGTTGGCAAAATAAACTTTCTAAATTAACTGAGGCCTGTCTCAAATTTTCAGGGCTCACAGATTTCATATGTTTCTGGGCTTAGTGTATGGGCTATTATGGAGAATGTTTCAGGTGTGCTGGAGAAGAATATGTATTCTGCCTCTATTGGCTGGAGTATTTATAGATATCTTTCCATTGTCTAGTGGGTTTATAATGTTCACGCCTTCTATTTCTTTGATGATCTTCCACTTCATTCTACTCATTATTAAAAAAGGGCTAATATCCAGAATCTACAAAGAACTAAAAGAGATTTACAAGAAAAAAACAAGCCCATTCAAAAGTGGGTGAAGGATATGAACAGATACTTTACAAAAGAAGACATATATGAGGCCAAGAAACATATGAAAAAATGATCATCATCACTGGTCATTAGAGAAATGCAAATCAAAACTACATTGAGATACCATCTCACACCAGTTAGAATGGCCATCATTAAAATATCTGGAGACAACAGATCCTGGAGAAGATGTGGAGAAATAGGAACACTTTTACACTGTTGGTGGGAGTGTAAATTAGTTCAACCATTGTGGAAGACAGTGTGGCGATTCCTCAAGGACCTAGAAATAGAAATTCCATTTGACCCAGCAATACCATGACTGGGTATATATCCAAAGGATTATAAATCGTTCTATTATAAGGACACATGCACACGAATGTTCGTTGCAGCACTGTTTACAATATCAAAGACCTGGAACCAACCCAGATGCCCATCAATGATAGACTGGACAGGGAAAATGGAGCACATATACACCATGGAATACTACGCAGCCATAAAAAAACAATGAGTCCATGTCCTTTGTAGGGACATGGATGAACCTGGAAACCATCATTCTCAGCAAACTGACACAAGAAAAGAAAATCAAACACCACATGTTCTTACTCATAAGTAGGTGTTGAACAATGAGAACACATGGACATAGGGAGGAGAGCATCACACACTGAGGTCTTAGTGGGGAACTAGGGGAGGGACAGTGGAGGGTGGGGAGTTGGGGAGGGATAACATGGGGCAAAATGCCAGATATAGGTGTTGGGGAGGAAGGCAGCAAACCACATTGCCATGTGTGTACCTATGTAACAATCCTGCATGTTCTTCACATGTACCCCAAAACCTAAATTGCAATAAAACATATATATATATGTAGGGTATTTACATCTCTAGACTCTAGTGTTGTATTTACATAACTATTTACATAATAGTTATGTATTTACATAACTATTGTTGAGTTGTCTATCCCTTGATTTCTGCTAGTGTTGTTTCCAGTATTCTGGTTTTCCATTGTTAGAAAGGGAATTCATTACTACCTTTCCTAGAACACACGTCCTATGGAAATCCACATGGATTTCACTTTTTTTAGGCCTATTCTCAAATATCACCTACCCTACTGGAAGATCCTTTCATGATTAGCCTTACAAAAGGTGAAAGACCAGCAACCCAACAAACATGACCCCAGCTATCATGCATGCCCAACTTCTTTAATATGTTTTACTTTTTATCTATAAAACTCAAAGCTTCCTTAAAATACATAATGGCATTTTATTTTTTTGACTACCCTTCCACCTGAAATTATAAGCTGCACATCAAGTATTTTGTTTTGTTGATTTTTAAATCTCTGGCAGCTAGGCCAGTGCTTTGAACTTTATAGTAGGTAATCATTAAATATTAACTGAACAAACTGAATCAATGAATTAGAGTATTGGTCAGCACACATATTCTGTAAAGTGCCAACTTATAAATGTTTCAGGCTTTCGGGTCGTAAGATCCTTGTCACTACTAGTCAATCCTGCCAATATATTTTCGGAAAGTTGTCATAGAGGATACATAAATAAATGAGCATGGCTGTATTCCAATAAAACTTTATTTATAAAAACAGTCAGTGGGAAGGGTTTGGCCCACTATTTGAAATTTGCCAATCCCTGAATTAGAAGAAAACCTCAGTAACTGACAATGATTCTAGGAACAAAACTGTGGCATTGTCTATATTTCATCAACTGGACAGCATTGTGATTCTCTATTGTGAAGGAGCTAATTACATTCTAATTGTGCCTACAAGCATTGGATTATGTTGTACACTAACAGCTTTGAATAGCTGTCTTAGGAACATAGACAAATACTCCTTAGCATGCATGAATTTAATTTTCATCATACAAATGTTTATTGATCACCTATATGCTTGATACTCTCCTAGGTAGGGGGAAACATGTATTAGACATATTTGTTTGCAGTGTTTTAAATAAGATTTAAGATTTTTATTTAATCTATGGCCCCTTTAAAGACCATGTGCTTATGTCATAGTTTGGGCAATGATCCATTTTATCTTGCTTCCCTGGTGGGAGCTGGCTAGATCATGAGGAATGAATAATGGACAGAAACCCATAATGTGTGAGACTAAACTTAAAAAAAGATGAGCTGAGGCATAATGTTTACTCCTAGACAATTACCACTCGGAGGCATAGAGATGAAGAAAAAACATAATTGAAGTCTGAGTCCTATTAATAGTGAACTCTAGAAGGAAGATTTGCCAACTGCTATTGGGGGGATCCCCAGAGCTACTTTGGTCCAGAACCACGCTTCAGCCCCAGCCCCTTGTAGGCCTGGCCCTATTACTTATTCACAATAAGCCTTTATTAGGGTTCCATGCAATTAAACAACACTAAATTAGAATACTCCTCAGACTGAATTTTATTATCTAGAATGGCCTGGACTCATAATTTTAGTTGAAAGTTCAAATTGTGTCTGGATTAAGCATTTTCTGCTATTTATCCTTACAGTTGTATTATTCATTTGCCAATTTTCAGCACAGGCAAGTGAAGAAATATTTAAGTGAATTATGTTAACTTAGAGAAGAGGTTTCATTTAGGTTTTATTTTTTCAGAAATATGTTATTTCATTTCACTAAAGAGGTATTCAGAATTTAAAATAGTTTTTCCCAAGGGGGAAAATTTGGTTCAATATCATTTCCACACTGAAGAAGATATAAGGTGGGAAATTATACCTCAGTGTCATTCCTGAATCCTACATGGCTTCATGTCTGGAAGCATTGGCAGATTTAGTAAAACAGTTGAAAGGAGGGAAAAATCTCAAATGATTGTTAACTCTTGACAGTAACTCTTCTAAACACAGCTATTGAATTTTATTCTCTAGGTTGCTTTTAGGGTTTTGCCTATCCAAAGAGGCTTTCGTGTAGTCCTATTTTGTGCTTGATATTATGATGATTTTTCTGTTTGTATCTTATTCTTATTCTTATACTTACACATGGATGCATGAGATAAAATGAGTAATTTGGCCTCAAATGATATAGAGCTCTGTAAGTCACAATGCGGGTTGGTTTTTACTCCGAGATGAGAGGAAATGGAGTACAGGAATGACAGGTCCTTTTAAGAAGATCACCATGGCTGCCATATTGAAATTATTTGAAGGTTCAAAGATGCAGGCTATTATAATCATCCAAGTATGATGGTTTGGGCCAGAGGGGTAGTAGTGGAAGGTTGTTAGAAATGGTTAGAATTGGAATATGTATTGAAAATAGAACCAATGGATTTTGCAAATGCGTCATGTGAGATATAAACAAGTCTTTTGCTTTTAGTTGTTTTTTTTTCCCTAACTATATTGATCAAGTTCTTTCATTCTTTAATGTATCTTCATGAATATATAAATAGATATACTTAGTTTTGTAATTTATTTTTCAAAATGTATCATAGAATATACTTTAGAGTGGACATTTATTTACTCATTTTATTTAATAATATGATTGGAGCCCTTTTTATATCTATACATTTAATTAGTCCCCACTAAGAAAATAAAGTTGTTTTCAGCCTTTTGCTACTAAGCCTAACGCTCTAATGATTAACCTCACACATGAATCACTTCTCTATGTGTGTATGTCTCTTAGGCAAATCCCCTCAAGCAAGATTGCTGGGTCAAAGCGTAAAGGGGTATTTGTAATTTGAAGAATTAATCCTCAAATTCAATATTTGGAAAAGCTTTCTGAAAAGCTGCTATTCTTTTATTTTTAAAAATAATGTTTCTGAAAGATCTGTGTAGCTAAGTGATTTGGATAGGTATGTTTCATTTGTATGTTTACTCTGAAAAGGCACAAAGAAAAACATTGTGGAGCTCAACACCAAAAATTTACTGACTTTTCTGGTTACATATTTTAATATTTATTTCACTCTTGTTTTTATTTGTGCTTCTATAATATTATCATTTTGTTGAATATTATTCTGTTAAAATCTTATATAACAAGATAGTATGAACTCTGTCAGCCAGCCAGGGTTTGAATTTGGCCTTCACTCCTCTGTGACCTTGGGGAATTTATTCAACCTCTCTGTGACCTATTTCTTCATTGGTAAAATATGAATAATAACCATCCTATCTCATTGGGGTTTTATGAAGTTAAGTAATTTAAAATATTTAAAAGCATTTAGAGCAATAGTTGATACAAATGAACACTACTCAAGTGCTGGAGAATGTTAGAAGTCACCTCATCAATTTTGTAAAACAATGTGGATACAATAATAATCTTACCTTGTTATACACATTTAATTTCATGGACACAGGGCATTACAGATAAAAAAGATTAAAAAATTAGTCAATTAGGTTCATTCTCTTTAATTTACAAATAACTTCTTTACATGCAAAACATTCTAATGAAACAAATTGGAAGCTAAAAAGTGTTTTTGGATGATGTCCTGACTTTAATGAGACAACTAGATAGTAACTTCTTTGAGATAGAAAAGGCACGACCCACTGTGGGTGTCAATAATTTAAAATGAAGAAAATAAAAGGGTAAAATGGTATTAAATCATTATTAAAATTTTTTATATGAAATTGTCACACATCTTAATTTAATTAACAGATGGCATTGACATTGCTAAGGGACATCTGATATCAACATTTCTCAGTGTTATAATAACACAAAGCTTATTACTCAGTGGTTAAGAAATTTGACAGAGAATCAGTTGAAATTTTAAACAAGAGAACAACCCTCCCTCCCAAATGATTTAAGAAACTCACTTTATTTCAAAAACTGACAGGACAGGTAGCAGTGGAGAGTAAATGTAATTTGGAGTGTGAAGGGAATCACAAGGGCTGGGAGGTGCTAGTGACGCTTCATTGCTAAAACTGAATGCTCATTACATGGGTTTCTTCAGTTTATTAAAATTTGCTTAGATGAGCATTCATGATATGTGACCATTTAAAAAGATTAGATGTAGCAGGTGTCAATTCCTGCCCTTGTGAGAGCTCACAGTTCCTCAGAGGAACCTCTGGTGGCACACTGGGCAGTGGATTGAAAATCTTCCAGGTGGTGATTTGTGACTTTACACTCCAATCAGAACAACTTTTTATTTATCTGTTTAATATGTGGGAATTCTGTTTCTTAAGATTCCTCAACAAAGTACCATAAACTGGGTGACTTTAGAACAACAATTTCTTGCCTCACAGTTCTGCGGGCCGGAAATCTAGAATCAAGGTGTCTACAGAGCCGTGGGCTCTCTGAAGACTCTAAAGAAAAATCCTTCCTTGCTCTTTCCAGTTCACGGTAGCCCCAGGTGTTCGCTGTCTTGCAGCTGCATTGTTATATGGTGTTCTTCCCTCCAACCCACAGCCCAGTGTCTGCCTCTTTGTCTAAATTTCGCTCTTCTTATGAGAACATCAGTCATATTTGACTAAGTGCCCACTCTAATTCAATATCACCTCATCTCAACTTGATGACATTTCACCAAGACCCTATTACCAAATAAGGTCGCAGCTACAGGTACTGGGAGTCAGAACTTTTCATTTAGGGGTATATAATTCAAACCATAATAGCATCCAAGGCTAAAATAAGCTTTCAAAGTAACTGAATTAAAAAATACATTTCCCCAAACCCATACAGTCTTGAGAGTTTTTTAAATTTAGTTTGAATAGTTAAACGGCCTAGGCGTAGCTGAATGTGCCTACCCCTCCAGCCTTAATGAATAATGGATCTACCTTGGAATATGTTGGATCAAGGTGTAAAATCAGCTGTTCCTTTGTACTTGATGCCTTCTATATAATAAAACAAAACTCAGTGCACTTCCCAAGAAGTGAGGGCAGGCTGATGGTTTCTCCTTCTTTCATTCCCTCAATCTTCCCTCTGTGCTGGACTGAACATCTTAGTCCTTTTATCTAGAAACATAGCTGGGCTTGATCTTCTAGGTGTGAAACTTTACCTCTAAACTTTTAGAAATCCATGTTTTCACCCCTGTAAGATGCGCCAAATGTTTTGCTAGCTCAAGTTGAAATCTGGTTGAGTGACACACTTACTATTTATGTATAAATCAACAATGTGCTCCCCTTTGCTGCTGACACCCTTAACATGATTTAATATTTCAGGTAGCCATTTATGTTAAACCCAGCAGTAAGTGTTAAGCTCTGACACTTTCCCCTTGAAAAGGCTTTTGAAACAAAATTAAAATTCATCATTCAGAGTTGAATGTTTTACGCTGCTGGGAGCTAATTACCACGCGCATCTCAGAAGTGTGTATTTCTCTCTCTTCCAGGCCACTTGTCTTAAACTGTAGGCTCTGGGTTTTACAATTTGTGCTAAATCCCCAGTTGCCAAATAGGATAAGGGCTGTTTGCACAGATTATGTTCTCGGGAGACTCTGGTTTGACGCAGGTGAATGGAATTGGCTGCACCTGCTCATTGTCAGCCCTGGCAGGATTCATTCCTAGTGGAGTGGGATTAACAGCTGTCAACTCTGAGGTCTGCCTGGGAGAAGAGAGTGGGATATCACCAAAAAAATTTCAAAAAATGGAAACTTGTTCAGTCAAAACGTTTTGAAGAGAACAAAGTTGGCCACTGCTGGGTGTAGTCAACTTTTTAGTTAAGCAAGTTAGGAAATACTGAGGAAGTCCTGGCAAAACCCAACAACTCTTATTTCTTCCACCTCTGCCCAGTGTACCATTACCTCCTAGTCTGGGCAAATCATGGAGTGGTTGCTTTTGCCTCTTGAGCCTGAAGTGGGCACATTGCCTTAGTTATTCAAGTTCTTTTTTGCTTTGTTTTGTAAAAAACATCTCTCTGGAATTTTTGACACTGCTGCTTAAGTTTCTAGAGACAGCTAATTTTCCGACTGCACTTCGGCCATCCTCTTTGTACTTCTTGCTTGCCTCTTTCTATCTTAGGTTGAACCATTATTTGCCTTACATTACGGCTACTCTTGACTTGACCTTGCACACTGGGTCCTGTTTTTATCTTTTGCTCTTAATTAGTCTCCATATTACTTTATGTCAATTCTAAACTACTCACATTTTTATTTTATTTACCCCACATCATTTAACCACTGGCTTCTGAGATTTTCTCTTATTCTTTTGCTTATCCTCTAGCCCAAGAAAGTCAAATGTTTGATACCTGTATTACTACTGCCATACCTTGTTATGCATCATGGACATTGCTCATCTGTCTACCTCATGGTTCCTTTCTGACCTGGCCTGAGCCATAGTACTCCTCTTAAGATGCTTTTACAGGCAACTCTTGCCAATTTATCAGAGTTGGCACTTGTGATGGGAGCAATTTGATATCACTGCCTTTGTCTGGGCTTGTAGCCAGGCTCCAAGTTCTCACCTTAGGTCCATAGTGCTCAACCCCAAGTGGATAAGCTCAATAAATACTGGTTAGATGAGTAAAATAATGAATATATGAAAAGGCCAGAATTCGTGTACTGGCTATGTAAACTTCAATAGTAGCATTCAAAGTGCAGTTCTATGACTTACTGTTGTGCAACTTTGAGAAAGTTTTCTACTACTTTATGACTTTATCTGCACAATGGGGATAATGACAATAGTATCTGCTTTATAGAATTATTGTGAAACTACGGCTACAATCCGATGATATCTGTATAGCTCTGAACACATTGACTGGCATATTATGGTGCTTACCATTTACTGTTCATTAGTATCATTACTTTTATCAATTAATTGCTGGGTTCACTAAAGCCATCTTTTTGTAGGGTTTCTTTACAATGATGATTTATTTTTGGTATTCCAGTACTATCTTTTTATATACTTAGGAATAGTGTGTTTGTCAAGTATACAGCTTTGTCTTTATAGCTGAGGAGCCAGTTTGGCACTTTTTTTTTTTTTTTTTTTTTTGTAAAATGTTTTTTTTTTTTTCTTTGGTCCTCGGTTGGAGTGCAGTGGCACAATCTCGGCTCACTGCAATCTCTGCCTCCTGGATTCAAGCAATTCTCCTGCCTCAGCCTCCAGAGTAGCTGGGACTACAGGTGCACACCACCAAGCCCAGCTAATTTTTGCATTTTTTAGTAGAGACAGATTTTCACCATGTTGGCCAGGATGGTCTTAATCTCTTGACCTCGTGATCCGCCCGTCTCAGCCTCCCAAAGTGCTGGGATTACAGGCATGAGCCACCATGCCAGACCCAGTTTGGCACTTTTAAATGCCCAATAGGGAGGAAGCTACCTGAATGAAAAAAGGCATATTCGTTATCTGGATTGGTTTGGTTTTCCTTTTCAAATAGACTTGGTCTTGTCCTACAAAATTATTTACTACTTATATTTTTGTATGGAAAGCTTTGGTTAATGCTAGCAGTTAATCATTTGAAACCACCTGATATCTGGGGCTGTTTGTACAGGCATGATTCTACAAGCATACACAAATATGCAAGCATCTTTCCGATACAAGCGTGTGTTTTGGGATGTGCAGTTAACAAGAGAGCTCTCTTTTCCCTCTGATTTGAAATTAACTAGGCAAATGGGTCTTTTTTATACATACAGAATAGTAAATATGATGGGAATGGTTATAAACCTGACAGCTATACTTGGCTTTTGTATCACATCATTGAACCGTCCAAGGGAACACACTCATGTAGAGTCCTGAATTGAGAGAGAACGTTGTAAAGATAATGAAGCTGTATTTAATGATCACTTAACTGGAAGTTTTATATAAAATACAAATGGAAACTTATACAAAAGGGGTAGAGGCATTAACAGTGAGAAGGTGCAGCTATTTCTACCATCAATGTAAAAACCACATCTCTTCTTTAGATGACATGTTGCTGCAAGATACGACCATTAGTGATACTAATGATGGATTTTTTCCTGAGCTGTGACTCATTTATTGTTAAAAGTAAACAGAGAAACAAAAAAATATTTAAGTTGGCATGTCTGTATTAAGGAATCATACAAATTATTATTATTTAATTTTGCCTATAAATTCTGATTCTTTCTTTTTTCCTGCTTTTCGTTGGGAACAAAAATATCAGAAAAAAGAATGATGCACTCTTATAATGTACCTCCTGTCAAATGGAATTTTTCAAGCTTTCTACAGTATTTTAAGATCGGCTTTATGAGCCTTTCACTATTCCTCTCAGGTGATTATTGATAATTTGAGTTTCTTACTGCAAATTTTCCCTCAAATTTAGCCTGTAGACATATTTTTAAAGTATTTGCTTATTGTTTCTGTTTCTACTCCACCCTTTCCTGGAATCACAGCTTTACCACATTGAACATTTCCTTTCATTCTTTTTTTTAATTGCATTTTAGGTTTTGGGGTACATGTGAAGAACATGCAAGATTGTTACATAGGTACACACATGGCAGTGTGATTTGCTGCCTTCCTCTCCATCACCTATATCTGGCATTTCTCCCCATGCTATCTCTCCCCAACTCCCCATCCCCACTGTCCCTCTCCTATTTGCCCCTGACAGACCCTAGTTTGTGATGCTCCCCTCCCTGTGTCCATGTGTTCTCATTGTTGAACACCCACTTACGAATGAGAACATGTGGTGTTTGATTTTCTGTTCTTGTGTCAGTTTGCTGAGAATGATGGTTTCCAGGTTCATCCATGTCCCTACAAAGGACACAAACTCATCATTTTTGATGGCTGCATAATAGTCCATGGTGTATATGTGCCCCATTTTCCCTGTCCAGTCTATCATTGATGGGCATCTGGGTTGGTTCCAGGTCTTTGATATTGTAAACAGTGCTGCAACGAACATTCGTGTGCATGTGTCCTTATAATAGAACGATTTATAATCCTTTGGATATATACCCAGTCATGGTATTGCTGGGTCAAATGGAATTTCTAATTCTAGGTCCTTGAGGAATCGCCACACTGTCTTCCATAATGATTGAACTAATTTACATTCCCACCAACAGTGTAAAAGTGTTCCTATTTCTCCACATCCTCTCCAGCATCTGTTGTCTCCAGATTTTTTAATGATTGCCATTCTAATGGTATGAGATGGTATATCAATGAAGTTTTGATTTGCATTTCATGACCAGCATTTTTTCATATGTTTGTTGGCCTCATATATGTCTTCTTTTGTAAAGTGTCTGTTCATGTCCTTCACCCACTTTTGAATGGGCTTGTTTTTCTCTCGTAAATCTGTTTTAGTTCTTTGTAAATTCTGGATATCAGCCCTTTGTCAGATGGGTAAAATGCAAAAATTTTTTCCCATCCTGTTGGTTGCCGATTCACTCTAATGACTGTTTCTTTTGCTGTGCAGAAGCTGTGGAGTTTGATTAGGTCCCATTTGTCTATTTTGGCTTTTGTTG
>NW_016107349.1:4832938-4869365 GCF_001604975.1 Cebus imitator | reverse complement strand
TGTACTTTATGTAAACTGAACACATTTGGTTAAACATGTTTCTATGGCTATTTTGTGCAGTTAAAATTCAATAAAGTAAGTTTTTAACTGTGTGTAATAAACATATCTCTATATCATAAAGCGCACCCTACTGATAAAAATCTAAAATATTAGATAAACATGCTTTATCCAGGTGTAAGAAAGAAGCAAATTTATAAATTCCTCAAAAATCAGGCATCTTTCTGGTATTTCTCCAGAGACTGATAGAGACTAATACCTAGTTGAGGCCTGAGATCAATGACTTTATTTACCTAGTTGGTCACTTTGTCTCTAATCGATAGGGATGTAACTGGTGAATGAATTTTCCTTCTACTTAATTCAAATGGTTATGGATTTTTGCACTGAAACAGAATGTTTCACCTTGATAACAGGCAAAAGATGCATTGTTCCTTGAATGATTAATTTTTTCAAAACTGATATAATATAGTTGTTTAGACAACATGGAAAAAGTTTGTTATCATAAACCACATCCAGGATAAATCAGAATTATAAACAAAATAATCCAGAAATTGTTTAAGTGAATATTTTACACTTGGAGAGTTGAGGGACATGTCATAAATGCCATAAACACAACAGAAGTTCCCTAAACCCTTCTCCACTTCACTGATTAGCAAGACAAAGGAGACTCTCCACTCTGTTCCTGACCGATATTCATCCTAGAAATAATATTAATAGATTATGAAATACTTTTTAGGCATTTCTTCTCTTATCATTGTGTCCTTACCAATAAATAGTTATTTGTTTAATCAATATATATTATAAATATTACATACAAAAATACTAGTCTAGGTTCTGATGATATAGAAGCTAAGCAAATAAACTCACTGGTAAAAATTTTTGTTTTTGATACATTCTATTTTGAAGAGAGAGAGATAATAATTTGCAAATATAAAAGATACAGTAATTCAGACAGTATCAGTTTTTATTTCTGTGTAACAAATCATCACAGTCTTAATGGCTTAAAGAATCAATCATCTTATTTGCTTCTGATTCTGTGGACAGAAATTTGGGTGGACTCAGCTGTGTGGTTCTTCTGTTCATTTCCCCTGAAGTCAGTAATGCAACCTGTAGTCATCCCATGGCTCAAGCTAAACTGTGTGGTATAAGGTAATCTGACTCACATGTCTTGCTTTTGATTTAGCTGTTGTCTTCTGGTCTAGGGAGCCTTATTTTGGAAAGCTTGCTTGTACTATGTAAGACCTCTCATTCTCCAGTAGTCTTCTTCACATCGTATAAACCCAAGCAGGCATTCCAAGAGAGAAAAAGTAAAACTGGGAAGGCTTTTGAGTAGTAAGCATAGGAGTTCCCAAAAGATCACCTCTACAATGTTTTTTTGGTCAAAACAATTTATGAGGCTAGATCATATTCAGTGAATGGAGAAATAGACTTCCCCATTGGTGGAAAAAAAAAAGTGACACTGATAATGAGCATGCATACAAGGACAGGATAGACTGTTGTGGCTATTTTTTTTGTTAACCATTTAATCATTGATAGCAATAAACATCATGGAGAAAATGAAGCAAGAAAGAAGATAGCAGATGCCATATTAAAGGGAAGGAATCCTAATAAATAAGAAGTGATGTGTGGAAAACTTGAGAAATAGAGGAGTGAGGCATATAGCTATTTGGGGGAACATATTACATGCAGAGCAAACAGCAACGATCATAAAAGAGACATGCATTTGGACTGTTGAGAGAAGGAGGACGTGGCCAATCTAGTTAAAGAAGAGTGATACAGAGGAAAAGTAGGAGAGGACGAAATCAAAGTCATAGATATGCATCACCAAAAGGGTTTTCCCCTTTACTCAGCACAACATGGGAAGACCTTGGAGGATTTTCAGGACATGAGTGAAGCAATTTATTACAGTTTTAAATATTCATCGTAGTTGCTGTGTTGAAAGTAGATTATTGAGAATAAGGCCAGAAACACAGAGATTAGTTAGGAAACTTTTCCACTAATCCAGATAAGAGATCCTTGTTTCTCAGACCAGGGTCATAAATAGTGGAGAAGTAAAATGTGGTTATATTCTGAATATATTAAGGTAGTTCCAATGAGATATGATGACAAATTGGACACAAGCTATGAGAAAGGGAAGGCAAAAATGATTCCAAAATTTTTTGGCATAAACAATAGGAATGCTGGAGTTGCCCTTTTATGAGATGGAGAAAATTGAGGAAAAGGGGAGGTGGAACTATATTTGGAGTTTGTGGTCAGATGTTGTGTTAGCCTGGATTCTCCAGAAAATAAAACTGCACCAATGTTGTAAAGGCAAGTAATTCATGGAGAGTTTGATCAGAAAACAATAGTGGAGACAGAAAAAAGTAGGGAAAACTCAATACGTTGCTTAATTGGCCATCTGTAAAGATCACTTGTTTCTTAATCTGAGAGATGGCTTGAAATTTATCTAAGGGCGATATGGTCTGGGAGAAGAAAGAGTAAGCAAATACCCATGGGCTGCCATTCCCTTTTGACATTGAGGTTTTACCATTTGGGTTTCTGGGCTTCTAAATGTGCATGCATGATTACTGAATGGGTCTGGGTTTCCATAAAAATCCTGTTATTACATCAATCCTATTATTACCCCTTTGTGGTAAGAAGCCACCCTTTTCACAACTTAGATATTTTTGTTTCTTCCTTAAATTCACTGTGCATTAGAAGCCCCTTGAAGGTTGCAATCTCTGCAAATACTTAATGTTAAAGGGTGAGTGAAGAAACATCCTTCTCATGATGGAGCTGATCCTAAGTCATGATTATATTCTTCATCATCCGTTTTCCTTTAATTTTTAGGTTTCTTTCAACCTAGATCATTATTTCATTCGATGTGGGTTGCTTACTTGAAAGATTAATTGAGATCTTCATCATGAGGGATCTGAAGGCTTAGTTGCTTTGAGCCTATTGGACCATGGACCATGTAACTACCCATTCACCACTGTTACAGGTAACATAAAAAATTACATCCTTGATTTTTAGACATAGCCATTCTTGGCTCCATATGCAGCAGCAACACTGTCTTCTCTGGCAAACAGGATTGATATCTCTCATCAGCATAAAAAAACTTCTCTTTGTGGGATCACTGGAAAGAGGAACCCAAATGTTCAGGGATAGTTTTAATTTCAAGTTCAATGGGACACTTACTATGTCTCATGGTGAAAGCATTTCAAGGAAATGCATTAGTATAGCCCAGTGGAACCCAAGATGGAGAAAGAAAGCATAAATTCCACTGTATGCCACTGAGAGTCACAGTGTAAAAGGTTAATCTTAGACCTTTCTGTTGCTTCCTGGACATGAATGTTCTCGTTATAGGGCCTGAACATCATTTGTTGTTCATTTGCTCAGTGTATACACTTGCACTGTGGACAATGCATTCTTTCCACAGAATACTGTCACTGAGCTGATTTCTTAACTGAGACTTTCAAAAGCCGTTTTGCTGTTCTATTGAGCTGATTATTTCTTGGTGTTGAAATAGAAGATAAAATCAGAGAAAAGCCATAGAAAAGAATAAAATTCATGCATTTCATCCATATGAACTTTCCAGAATCAGCCATAAATATCACTGGAGCATGTTTCATAGTAGAGCTGTAAGGTCTCCCTGGATAATGAATTATGATGCCTACATTTTGTTCTCATTCTTTTTCCAAGTATCTCCATAATTGTAAAGAAGGGATTTCATTTCTGTTATAAGATTTTTAATCTGCAAATTGAGAAGGTTGGGCTTATAATGAATTGCCAAAGTTTCTCCAAACCTTAACATAGGATGCTTCTATGTTTAGTAAACACAATTTAAATAAACATTACTGAGCATCTATGTTAGTCCATACATTATGCTATGGGTTTTATATGTATTTTTTATATTGTCCAAAAAGTCTTTGAGTCTTAGAGATCAATAATCTTATTAGTGTACAAATAAAAACATTGAGCAGCACATATTTAATTACCTGCTCATAATCATATATCCAAATGATTTTTGAGCTAGGGTTTGAGTTCATATTTGACTTTAGAACCTTTACTTTTAATTGCAATGCTATATTAACTCAAGATTTCTGAAAATTCTGTTGTTAATAATAAAATAATATTTCTTTATATGTGAAAAATGAGTTACTTCACATCATTTGTCATTATTGGTATATTTATGAGAAGAAAATGTTAAAAAGCTTTTAGTTAAAAAAGAAATGCAATTGGAATTTAACATGATGCTATTTTCTATTCTTAGGGACTTCTGTAGAAGTAGTCTGTTCTACTTCCTTTATCTATATTAATGAGCCCAGCTATTTTTCTCTCCTTTTTAGGCTTCAGATTATCATAATATGAAAACACAGTTACGTCATGATGCTTTACTCTTCTAGTAGGCTATACTTCTCCCCGAATACAAAGGATTGTTCATAGAACCAGTGTCCTTCACTTTGCCTCCCTGGAATAAATGTATGCATATGTTTATATAGTAAGAAAGATTCTAGAAGATAAATTTGATATTTCCTTTTCCAGCAGCCTTTCCTTGCTTTTAATAGCTTCCAACACAATCAATAGGCCTTCATGCACCTCAAAAATATTTTACTTCCTTTGAGTACCCAATAGTTAGAGTTCCTACCATGAATTATATAGAAACTGACCTGCTCACATGCCTTATGAATACTTTTTTTTTTTTCATTCTTAGATACCAAGGCAGTTCCAGTTATCCTTTCATTGATGTCCTCTACACTTTGGTTAGTTTAAAAAATCAATCTTATCGTATACTACATAGAATTTAGTGCCTCTGGGTGGAATTTTACTGTTTTCTTTGTTTTCCTAACTTTCTCACGCAGCCATTCCTGTAAGAGATAATTTTCTGATCTGACATGTGTTTCAGCCTCTCCAAATTTAATGTTATCAAAAAATTTTATTAACATGCAGTTTGTACCCTGTTGCAGATCATTATCACTAAACCTGAAGAAGTCCACTCAATATTTTTTCCCAGAAGTTTCCAGCACCTATTAATCATAACCCTTTACTTATGATTTTTAAGTTCATTTTAATTAAACTGACTACATATTCCCTGAGCCAATCTGAGCAGAATTTACTAGGAAAGCTGCAGAATCCTTTACCTTCCAAGGTCTTAAACTATTTTAAAGATAATCATTACAAATAGTTTCTACTGTCTGTATATATTGCTTACCATATCAATTATAAACTCTGTTGCATGTCATTGAAGGTATCCTACAATTTCTTATTTTTCCTTTATATGGTACTTATATTTTAAACTACGATTTATAAAATACCCAGCACTATCAACTTCTCTTCGCCCATAGGAGTAGCTCTGACAATCCTTTCAAATACCTTATTCTGAGGATTGCTTTGGCTAATGTATCTCACTTGCAATGCCCCCTTGCTTACTTTTAGCCAGTACTTTCCTTTTTCTTGCTTTTTAAAAATGTATTTGAGCTTTTAATTATTTGTTCTTCAATTTTGCATTTTG
Source organism: Cebus imitator (assembly GCF_001604975.1). Lineage (NCBI taxonomy): Eukaryota > Metazoa > Chordata > Mammalia > Primates > Cebidae > Cebus > Cebus imitator. Next base: position 4,863,877 of record NW_016107349.1, on the reverse strand, counting down.
TATATATTCATACACATTCACACACACATACAAGTGCACACACACATATATGTATATTTTTTTCTTACTCAGTTCAAAATATCATAGACTACCTGGCTCATACAACAGAAATTTACTTCTCAGACTTCTGGAGCCTGGGAAGTCCATAAATCAAGGCATCTGCAGATTTGGTGTCTGGTGAGCACCCTCCTCCTGGTTCATAGATGTCTGACTTATTGCTGTGCCTTCACATGGCAGATCTTTCAGAGACTTTGTTCTCAGTTCAGTGCTCAGTTCCTTTTCTTCCCTCTGAGCCTCGATTTTTCTTACAGAGGGATAGACCAGGCCTAACCAATTGACTACTTTCAGTTTTCTGTTATGTGATTGATGCATTCATAATGTTGGGACTCTGAAATAATAACCTTAGATGCAGACCTAAAAGCAAAGTTTTTCTCTGGCCTTCTCCTGCTTTCCTATCTCTCAGCCTCATTCTCCTCCAAGGTTAGCCATAGAAACTAGAATCCCTCTTCCCCAAGGTAGGTCATAGATATCAGAACTCTTTTTTCCCAAAGCCAGCTATAAAACCTAAAATTAATACTCAAAGTTTCTCTCCACTGGCCATAAAGAAATGATCTGACCTACCTTGTTTGGCTATAGGTCATAAGACCACATTCCAGAAAGGTCCTGCAGGAAGGAATGCATGCTCAGAGAGGAAAGAGGAACCTAGACAATCGGGCCTTGCTATGTTTCTCCAGTCAATCTGTTAGCATTAAATCATACTTCTATATGGGTATCTATACTTTGTTGATTCTAAGCATAAAATGGACAATTCTCCCGGTAGCTTTGGGTCTTCCTTCCGAAGGCTTCTGTATATACATTAAATACATGTGTATGTATATACTGTCTCTCCAATTGATCTGCCTTTGTGAGTTGAGGTTTGTGTGAATCATCAGAAGCAAAGGGAAAATTTTCCCATAGCCTCTATGATAACTGTAGCTCCCAGTATTTTTAAATTTGAAATTACATGCATACTCAATGAAAGTAACTCTACCAATGTCAGTCAAATTTAGTCCTTCTTTTGTGTCTTCTTACCCCATCCCTGCCCTGCCACATATCAGCAAGGCTTTGTAACCATAAATTACCTTTGACAACTTAAACTGAGAGTAAATGATGTTGCATATTTTAAAATCCACTTTGTCTAAAATTGCCCTTAATTTTATAGAAAAATATCTTATTTAAACCTTCATATAAAGTATTATTTCATTATTCCCAAATAAATAAAGTTTTTTTAAAATAAAGTTTCCAGTTAAATACATTGATACTGTAGAAAAACAGACTCATACTTGGAAATGTCATTCTTCTAAGGTCTTCATACTAGGGTCATTTTATCTACCTGATCTTTATGTGTTATCTTCTTTCACCGTAAGTAATTCATCTCCCTGCTCTAACTTCAATGACATTAATATAACTGCTAACAGCACAATTATCATTTTTATTATGTGACACTTATCTAAGATTGGATTATTATAGATTGCAAACAATTCAAAGAAAGAGGCACATATTTGATAATGTTCAGGACAGCAAGGTGCTATTCTGTTTAAATCCTTTTTAACATAAAGAACTAAATAAATGATAACTAACCAGGATAACTAAAGAGCTCAATGAAATACCACTGTGTGGAGGGACATACACAGTTAATTTGATCTATAAACATTTACAAATTAGGCAAAAAGGTGTCCAGTAATACAAATAAGAAAAGCTCCAATATTTTAGTCCTGTATTCAGCCACAACAAACATTTCTAAAGTCATTCATTTGAGCCCAGTAGTGTGTCAGAGTAATGACTACACAGCTATTCCCTGGCTCTAAGGAATTTGTAGTTTGTTTATTGATTCATTCATTTACTTTGTTAGTCAAAGTTAATCAACAAACACCAAGAGATTCACAGCCTCAGTTTCAGAGAAGTGTGCCTTGTGCTGCTAAAGAAGGATATGCTGATCCCTTAAACTTAAATGTGAGCATTTATGTCATTGTAGCATGATGATTGGCATGGCAAGTAAGAATGATTTTCCAAGTACATGACCACTTGCTAAGACAGGGTCACCTTGAATCCTTTTAAATGAAGTGTGTTTGCTTTGCTGAGCCCTTGAAAATTAAACCCTGTGTTTCACAGTAATCGTGAAAAGTACACATTTCTCTGAATAAAAGAGTGAGAGAATGTATTCCCCAATGACTAAGTGGGAAGAAGAGAATGAAGTAGGGATGGGGGCAGAAATAGAAGGAAGACTGAGCTGGAGGAGACATGGAAGCTATAGAACACTGAGTGGAGTTCATCACAAACTCTCTTCATGACTCCTTCAAGTTAACTTTTTTTTTAATGCAATAAAACTTACAAACACACAGTGGGATTGACTGTGGTTGGAATGTGACCAAAAGCTGAGTTCATTTTCTTAGATGGCACGTAAAATGATTCACAGAAGCAGGTCATGGAAAGTTATGGCTAAGAAGAGAGAACCCGGTAGAGATTAGACCCCTGGGAATGAGCATAGGTTTGCAGGAGGCATTATGGACTTCCAGAGCTCAAGTTGTTGTGATTTAGGCCAAGATCAATTTCTATGTGTTAGAAGGTCAAGTTCTCCTTCTTCTAAGTATGACTCTTGGAGACTTCATCTACCCACCCCCGTGCACATGTGCGCATACATGTATTTCCACCTATGTATACGTACATAGCATTTATTATATTCTTTGCATTCTATATATTATACTCCATATGTCCTAAAACAACTCAGAATTGATTATTTATAAGTTTTAAATCCTGAAGAAGGAGAATGAGAGGCTTATGAGCAAATGCTTCCCAGATGTGGCAGCCTTGAAAAATGAATAGGATTTGACCATGAGGAATTTATAGAAAGAGCATTTCAAATGGAAAAAAAAATAATGTGAGCAAAGGCTAGGAGTTCATTGTTCCCCTGTGAGAGAGCACCATAAAATTTAACTAGAGGAAGTATATTTGGCCTCCATGAGTGACTTGCCTTGGTTTTAGGCTACTCTTTGTATATTAAGTTTGGGAATTTTAGGATTGTGACAAGATCAAGCTTTCAACTATGTTCAGTTGCTTAGAAAAAGAGAGAATCTGGATTTAACTTAAGTATAAATTAATGATAGATTGTCTAAGTGAGAAGAGTTTTATATCATCTAGAACAGGGGTCTCAAGCCCCTGGACCACAGACTAGTACTGGTCTGTTACCTGTTAGGAATGGGGCTACCCAGGAGGAGGTGATCGGCAGTGAGCTGAGCTCTGCCTCCTGTCAGATCAACTGCAGCACCAGTTTCTCATAGGAGCCGGAACCCTATTATGAACTGTGCAAGCGAGGGATCTAGGTTGTGGGCTCCTTAGAAGTATCTAATGCCTGATGATCTGTTACTGTCTCTCATCATCCCCAGATTGGACCCTCTAGTTGCAGGAAAACAAGTTCGGGGCTCCCACTGATTCTACATTATGGTGAGTGTCTAATAATAACAGAAATAACTTGCACACAATAAGTAAAATGTGCTTGAATCATCACAAAAACCTCCCCTCTACACACCAATCCTTGAAAACTCTGTCTTCCGCAAAACTGATTCTTGGTGCCAAAATGCTTGGGAACTGCTGATCTATCTCTATCTAGTACTCTATCTCTAGCTAGTACAGTTTCTCTCCTAGCAGGTGGGGTAGGCAAACGGAACTGAATTGACAATATCAGATCTTGATAGCAATTAGGCCTGCAAATAGGTCACATTCTTGTGAGGAAATGTAACAAAGTGATCTGAATTAATTTCCTCATCTTTTCCCTGTTTGTGTAGAAGTTCATGATATTCCTAAACTGTGAATAATAAACACACATAAATTAATGTGCTCGCAGGCTCTATTTGCTAACTACATATATAAGCTTTTTAAATGTTGAAGAAATATATATTGATCAATAATTGACTCTAAAATGAAATTATTTCTATTTTGAGCATATTTCCAAATTTTGAGATTAATGAACTAACACTTATTGAAATTTACCATGTACCAGACATTGTGCTAAGCATTTTACATGTATTACAATGGCTCCTAATTCTATCATCCTTGTAAATTTGTTAATTAAGGCTTGAAAGATAAAATACTAAAATAATGCCCCCTATGTTAGTGGATAACATTTTTTGACCACTTCTATATTGTATTTTTCAAACATTTTTTCACTTATATTTTAAATTTTTATTTTATTTATTTTGAATGTTTTTAAAACTACATTTTAAAAAAACTTTACATTGTAGATTTTATTTATTTATTTATTTATTTATTTTTGGGACAAAGCCTTGCTTGTCACCCAGACTAGAGTACAGTGGCACAAACACAGCTCACTGCAACCTCGACCTCCCAGGCTCAATCAATCCTCCCACCTCATCCCACTGGGTAGCTGGGATCACAGGTGCACACCACCATGGCTGGCTAATTTTTTTCATATTATTTGCAGAAACAGGGTCTTGCCATGTTGCCCAGGCTGGACTCATACTCCTGGGCTCAAGCAATTTACCCACCTTGGCCTCCCAACGTGCTAGGATTACAGGCATAAGCCACCACACCCAGCCTATCATTTATTTTTTAAGATAACTTCATGACTTAAATGTTATGACTATTTCATTTTTAAATAATTAATTGAGAAGTAGAATGGTCAAATAATTTGCTCCAGCTCACCTGTCTACTAAGTAATGAAGCGGAATTGAAATCCAGGTAAATTCATCTTAGAAACCATTCATCTTAGAAACTTTGAGCAGTAAACTATTTCTCTAAACTTTTAGATAATAAATATTTCAGATGTATAGACTGGATTGTTTCTGTCACAGGAACTCAAGTTGGCTATTGTAGCACAGAGGGGCTACAGACAGTATGTAAAAGAATGAGTGTGGCTGTGCTTCAATAAAATGTTATTCGTAAAAACAAGCAGTGAGCCAGATGTGGCTCATGGACTACAGTTTATCAGCTCCTGCTCCACAAGAGTAAAAACACATGCTAATGCATGGCACCATTTATACAGGTCCTAAATTGTATTGCAGCTCTACAAAAACATTGTTTTAAAAGAGGGCCAACATGAACCCCTTTACACCATTATGCTTTATGACAACCACTATGTTTCCTTAGAAAGCATATTTTTAAGTGACATCTTGAATATATGGAATACAGTATAGGAAATCCCATTTTAAAAACCAGATCCATATAACACCTAGCTCACTTGTTTATTTCTAAGCAATTTGTTCCATGCATTGGCTGAACAAACAGTAATATTACTAAATCAACAAACATTTATTGAAGTCATAACAGCTATTGGAATAGCTACTGAGTATAGAAAATTGAGTAAGAAATGACCTTGACTTTAAGGAGTCGAAAATTAGCAGATTAGAAAAGATATGAAAGCAACCTTGTTATGAGTCAGTGGGATGAGTACAATAATACCTGTAAAGTCATGGAAGTTCTAAGAAAAGAAAAAATGCATTTGATGGAAAAAGTCTTTGAGTTTTTTTATGCAAAGGTGGTATTTGAACTGATTTATATTGGAGGAGATTTCCAGATAAAGGAGGCATCCTGGCCAGAAGCAATGGTGTATGAAAATGTACTGAACCACCATTGTGTGGGGATGCTTGGGGAACAGCGAGAAATGCTGCTGAATGAGAATATCTCTGGGCCAAGATGGAAGAGGTAAGATGGAGAGATGGCAAGAGATAGATGGCAGCAAGTACTCATGTTAAAAATTCAGGGATTTTTTTAAAAGCAGAAAAAAGTTAAGGTGATAAAGCAGGCAGTGACTTAAACACAATTGTTTTTCAACTTAAAGAGCTAGTTTTTCAAATGCTTTATGGTGAGGTTTTGAGGAATATGTTTAGATAATTTCTTCCCCTAGATGGGCAAATTAGTTCAGGTCTCTACTGTTTCTTACTATGCTGTCATCCCAGCCTTCTAAATGTTCCCACTGTCTCCACTTTTACTGTCTCCATGGTTTGCCTTTTCCAGAATGTCATTTAGTTGGATTGTCAGTATGTAGTATTTTCAGAATGGCTTCTTTTACTTAGTAATATGTTTAAGAGTCTTCCATGTGTTTTCATGGTTTGATAACTCATTTCTTATTAGTGTGTAATAACATTCCATGGTCTGATATACCACAGTTGATATATCCATTTAGTTACTGAAGGATATTTTTGTTGCTTCCTTTTTTTGAAATTATGATAAAAACACTAAAAACATCTGTGTGCAAGTGTTTGTGTGACATGCGTTTTCAATTCATTTGGGTAAACTTCTAGGAGCAATATTGCTAGATGACATGGTAAGAGTATGTTTAGTTTTATAAACTAAACTGCCAGGCCAGGCACAGTGGCTCATACTTAAAATCCCAGCTCTTTAGGAGGCTGAGGTCAGAGGATTGCTTGAGGACAGGAGCTTGAGACCAGCCTGGGCAATAGAGGGAGATCCCATCTTCCCATCTTAAAAAAATAAAATGAAAGTATTAGCCAGTGTGATGGATCATGCCTGTGGTCCCACCTACTTGGAGTCTGAGGTGAGAGGATCACTTGAACCTGGGAGGTCAAGGCTGCAAGAAGCCATGATTGCACCACTGTACTCCAGCCTGAGCAACAGAGTAAGACTCTGTCTCAGGAAAAAAAAAAAAAGCAAAAAATTGGATCTTGGTGATTCTAATAGATTGTTTAGGTGCATCTCATTGTACTTTAATTTTCAATTTTGTAGTGTCATATGATGTTGAACTTTTTCATATGCTCGTTTGCCATCTGTATGTCATCTTTAGTGCCTGTTTACATATTTTGCTCATTTTTAAATTGGGCTTCTCCCCAATTATTCTGCTTCAGTGCATTTTCTGCTTTGCACTGAAATCTGACCTTATTGCTATATTGCCTCCATGAGTAAAATCTATCCATGGCTGTCCACTGCTCTTAGGAATAGAGACCAACACTATCTGGCTGTGCTCACATCACCTGCCTCAGCTGGCACCAACCACATGCTGCTTCTCTGTGTCCCTAAGACATGGGCTATCTTTCATTCTACATTTCTACATTTATGACAGCTTCAGGATCTTCTTAGAGCCTGTCTACTTTGCCTCAACAGGCACCTATATTTCTGCTAAATAACTTGTCATAAAAATTTCAGCTTAGCTTCCTTTCTCAAGGATGCATTTCTCAACCTTAACAAATTAAGCTGGTTCCTTTCCTATAAAACTGGCTTACTTCCTTTGTCTTTTGTGATATTTATCAAGACTATATTTAAATAAATGCTTAATTAATTGCTTGCTGAGATATAGTTCCTTCTAGGGAACAGACATTATCATTTCTGTCATGATGCTATTACCTGGGCATAGTTTGTACCTTGTCTGTAGTAGGAATTCATATTTGCTCAGCCGAACTAATGAATGTGCTTAGATAAACTTGGGTTCTATTCTAACTCTTCCAAGTCTTACCTGAAACATCTTAGGTAAGTCTTCTGGTCAAGTTTAGTTTTAGTTTCTTACCCCAAAGATATGATAGATAATAATTCCCATTTGACAGATTTGTTTTTTAAGGATTAAATGAGATACATTAATTTCAGTGCTTTCTAATCTGTAAGGCAATATGCACGTGATTTATTTTTATCATTGAACACTTTCAAAATCGTCTATAAAATGAAGCTTAAAATGATTAATACACAGATTAATACTTGGTGGCTGATAAATCTGCCTTATGGATACCTTCAAATCCATTCTGTTTATTCTTAGTATATCGTGTTTAGACTAGAATCATCCTGGAATCAGCTTCTTTGCAAGTTGTGATTCTTACAACACAGCTTTGGGCCTTGTCGGCTTTTCTTTTCATCTGTATTCTGCAGGCTCTGGGCGATAATCATTTTATAGATTTAGGATAACGGTTTCATATTATTCATTTTTAACTGATTGCTCAATTCAGCAGAGTAATCATTTTAGAATCTGTTAATGATCCCCTTTGATGACTTTTATAGACACAGCACCGCATATTATGTATCTGCGATGTATAAATATCTGGGATTGTTTTTAATTGTGAGAAGAGGTTTGTCCAAAGGAATCAAGGAAAGCACAAAACCACAATCAGTGTCATATAAAAGGTACAAATTAACATCAAGAAACATAATTACCTTGCAATTGCAATCTGTCATATGTATGTAGATAATATGCTTCTTTAATGTGAGTACGGAAATTTTTTTCTGAAAGCAGATGCTTCCTACTGCCATGTGGAATGCGTCTGTATGCGCCTGAGTCTTGCTTCTTTGTGGCAGCCAAGATAAATAAAGCAAAACCGTCTCCTGAAAAGCACTGGCAGAATATCTGCAGACCATTAATCTTCATCCACCCTCATTTTACAGGCAGTATATATGCCACTTTCCGCATTTATGTAGGGATATTCTTTCCAACTTTTTTTTTCTTTTCTCATTCACCCATACTCAACTTTGGTTCTTCCTTGCATAATTCTATTTGATAGATATAGTATCTTACCATACAATGATTCAAAGTTGTCAACAGCAGTTAATATTTTACCTGACTGTGTGACTTTATATTATCCTATAAATGCACTAAGAAATCAGTCCCTCTTGACTCATTACTAGAAGCCATAGTTTTGCTTATTTCTATTCTATTATTTCTTGACTCTCTCTTCCTTTCCAAGACATTCCTCTTTGCCTATCTTAATTCTCAACTTCATCAATTCATCACTTTGTTTATAAGTCCTTATCATCAGTTTAATTTTTCCCTTCACAGTTTTATATGGCATTTGCCTGTGCTTACACAGTGCTCAATGAATTAGGCAGTAACATTTCGTTTAAAATATTTTACCTGCATATGTATGAAAATCAGTAATTCCTTTTTCAACCAGTTGTTTAGAAACTATGTAAGCACATTTGTTTTTCCCTTGGGGATGGGGTCAAGAAAAATAACACATGACTTCCAACCCCCTGACTTTTTGACATGATTGACTTTTTTCTTTGGATTTCAAATTCCTTTCCTCTGTTTTCATTCCTAATTAGTGGCATCTTGAACTTAAAGTATGAGAGCTTCACCTAGATTTAATAGTTCAGAATCCTAAATTCAGTACTGAAACATATTGCTGAGTTTTAGTATGTTTAGAAGCTGCTAAGAGTGACTGTCTCAAGCTTTCTGAAATTGCAGAACAGCTCTTCTTATGTTATGAGCCTTTGTAACTCACCCACCAGTGAAGTAATAGGTCTAAGAAAGACAGTCTTAAAGCAAACAAAACTGTAAATTGTAGAGTTGAGACACTTCAGATACCCTCAAGGTGTCCAAAGCCTGAGGTCATTTTTTTGACTGCTTCTTGAAAGGGCAGTAACAGAAAGTGTAAAATAACTTAGTGACATTAAACCTACAGAATGAGAGGATGTGAAGATTTTTTTACTTTTATTCTTTCTTGAACTATTTTACAGTTTAGAAATGGCTCAAGTGGGTTCTAATTTTGCAGCGTGTGATTTAGTTATGTTTTATTTTGGAGTATTATATAGACATTAAAAGGCTATGAAATGTAGACTTTGAGAGTTTTTACTTCAAGCAATTCATAAGGGAAAAAGTTCTTGGCTATTTAAGAAAATAGGGTTTACTCTAAATGAACTCTTTCAAATTTGTAAAAATATAAAACTGGATCATTTAGAGTGTGGTTTCTAGCTTTAGGGAAATAAATTGTGAAAGTTCTCAAACAGCAAACTGTAAATGGAAAATTTTAATCTTTTGAAAAGCTTATGTAAATTTTTTACTTAAAATATTTTCTTAAGAGGAGACTATTGCCCATGAACATTCATGAGAATCTTACACTCAACATTTTTATCCTTGTAAAATTGTTTTACCTTTATCACTCATCAGTAACCCCCATCATCCATTCATATTTATTTATTTATTTATAATTTATTTTTCACTTACTAAATTAACAACATTTACAATAAAGTTATTTGGTACCTACTCATGTTTGCAGTTTTACTGATAAATCTCTGTGTTTCTCAGGAATGATTGTCATGCTTTCTTCTTTCTGTTCTGTATACCCTGCATTGTATTAATCTCGAGTTTGGATTTAAAATGTACATGTATATATACATTTTATTCCTTGAATTCATTGTATTTGACAGCTATAATACATATATATTTAATATTGATATACAATATATGTATAATATATACCTAAAATTTTACATATGTGTATTTGTGTGTGTTTTTTTCCTTCATTTCAGTAATGCCACCCTAGTCAAGGATATAATTTCATTTTCTTGTACATGATTACTTCCATTTTATTGATGAAAAACTGAGATACAGAGATGATAAGTAAGTTTTCCAAGGCAGAGGAACTCTAAGCCCTACACAGAGAACTGCAGATTTCAGGCCAGGTACAGTGGCTCACGTCTGTAATCCCAGTACTTTGGGAGGCCGAGGCAGGTGGATCACCTGCGGTCAGGAGTTTGAGACCAGCCTGACCAACATGGCGAACCCATCTCTACTAAAAATACAAAAATTAGCTGGGCATAGTAATGGGTGCCTGTAATTCCAGCTAGTTGGGAGGTTGAGGCAGGAAAATCACTTGAACCCAGGTGGCAGAGGTTACAGTAAGGCAAGATCATGCCATTGCACTTCAGCCTGGGCAACAGAGTGAGACTCTATCTCAAAAAAAAAAAAAATAAAAGAAAGAAAAATTTAAAAATGTAGATTTCAGCTTCTGTTTGAAATGAAATAACTAATGTCATGTTAAAAGTCATGTTACATATGAAGGAGAAATGTTCTGGTCTTTAAAAAGATAAATATTTTCAGTCTCTATAGTATAACAACTTAGCTTAACTTAACTACTTAACTAATACAAGTGTCTACCTCACAGTCTAGAAGAACAGTGATTACCATGCAGTAAGAGCACCATAAATAATTACTTTCCATATAATTTCTGCAAAATCAAACTTTACCTTTTATTGTTTAGGTTCACTAAATACTACTTGCATTATTGAGGCTTCCTTATTGCTATCTATAAGAAAATAATATTCCCATCCAAGACCGTAATACATTATCTGCCTTTAACAATATTTTAGCTTTAAATGTATATTACACATATTTTTCTCTTCTGATACCACATCATTAAAATCTAATTTCCATGCAGTAAGAGGTCATGTCTTATTGTCTCGTATCATCCTTAATTCTTACAATAATTATGATTATATTTTATGCATTGAATAATTATTTAAAGAAAAAGAATGAAAATTGTCTTTCAGATTTAAGGATATGAAGGGATATTTCTGCCAGTTTTGCTCTTACTTCAGAGGCTGTGTTTCCATGGCCTACAACTGAGGAGAATGCTGTTTTCTGCTTCATGGAAGTAGGAAAACAAAGTCCTGTTGAGCCAAGGGAGCTTACCTCATTCATAAGGTGACTCGGAGCCACTCAGCAATTCAAAAGGCTATTTCTTCACATATGTACCTCTAAATATGTAAAATCTCTATAAATTATAGACTTTTGCATTACTTTGTTATAGTTGAACCACAGATATGATATCTAAGAATACCCATGATTTATTATGACTGTTTTTACTCATCTAACAGAAGAGGCCTCCCATCTACACTCAGGGAAAAGCCTGGTGAGCACAGCAGTTTTGTTTCTGGACAAATATGCTCAACCGCATTCTCCTGAGATTTACTTCATGCCTTGCCAAGAGCCCATCATTCCAATCCCCAGTTTATGCTCGGACTAGAAATCTAAATCCGATTCTTCAAAAACATCTGTTCAGCCAGCTGTTCACTATTCTTATAGTCAGTATTAATCCAAAGCAAAGCTAAAATACCACCTTGCCCTTATGATTTCAAGATTGCTGCCCAAGGTTTCATAATCCCCTGTGATACTTCCTGATTTTTCTGAATATTCACTCATTTATCTTTCATTGATTCACTTAAGTGTTAATTGAATTCAATATTTACTGATCCCCTAAGAAATTCTGGCATGGTACCAAGAACCATGTAAGATTGGTGAATGCTCTAATAGCAGATTTGCTTCAGGTCGGGCTATCCCTTCCCATCTAAGCTTGTGAGTGTCTATTGCAGACAGCAATTTTGCTAAACCTTCCATGTCCCAAAGGTTATGGCTACCTAGAATCAATGCATATCACATTTTACATGGTAGGTAATGTGGTTTATATCTGCATCCCTACCCAAATTTCATGTAGAATTCTAATCCTCAATGTTGGTGGGAGGTGATTGAATCAAGGGGGTAGTTTTTCATGAATGATTTAGCACCATCCCCTTGGTATTATTCTTGTGATACTGAATGAGTTCTCACGAGATCTGGTTGTTTAGAAATGTGTTGAACCTCATTCCTCCCTCTCTCTGTTGCTTCTGCTTTCTACCATGTGGCATGCCTGCTCTCCCTTTGCCTTCCACCTGAAGGAAGCTTCCTGAAACCTCCCCAGAAACAGAAGCCCCTATGCTTGCCATACAGCCTGCAGAACCATAAGCTAATTAAACCTCTTTGTTTGTAAATTACCCAGTCTCAGGTACTCCTTTATAGCAATGTGACTTTGGACTAATACAGTAGATTAAGAGATACATGAAGCTATCTCTAAATTTTCAACTTAATGTAACTGACCTTGGATTCATTTTGATTTTCTATGGTTAGTAGCACCTTTTTTCGTATTGTTGGGGCATGTAATTTTCTATTATTGGCAAGAATTATCCATGACAAACAACTCACTAATAATAGAAAAATTTTTATACCTAATTTGCAGCAGAGTGTACTCCACTAATGCAGAATTTTGGCATTTCTTCATAGTGTCATTTCCCTCCCTATTACTCTTCCTTAAGTTTCTAATTAGTGTTGCTCTCAGCTGCCGGTTTTCAATGGGTGTTATTTTATACCTATTCTGCAGCATCAATGGAGCCTAGATGCTGCAGCCACTTTCCCTACCCAGTCTGTCTATACAAGCAATTCCAGGGTGAGTGCATCTGGACACAGTGCTCTGTAGCACAAAATCTGCTGCCTTCGATCTGCCACATGCATTAAAACAGGGCCACAGAAACCTGTGATCCCATTAAGCTGTGGCTCAGGTAACTTGGGCCTCTAACTCTGCTTTCATGTTACTACCCAGATGCAGAAATTATGCACCATTTAGCATTTTGCAGAACTATTTAACTCATTTTATATCTTAATGCTGATGAACAAGAAGTTATTTTCATTCACTTTGTTCTCAATGTTTTACTCCCTAATGTTTTTACATTATAAACATAAAATATTCATAAGTAAAAAGGTGGGAATACAGTGAATGACTAAGCTCTACCTGAAAGGAAGAGAAAAAGTATTCCTGACAAAAATATGTAAAAATAGTTTAATAAAAATTTTGATTTTTTTACTAAAATCAAATTATCAAATTTCTCTGCAGTGAGGCTATCTAGAAATTCAATTTCTTTATTATTAAGCTATAAGATTGGATGGACGTTTATCTCAGCAATTTTGACTTAAACATGAGCAGTAATTTTAGGATTTTAATCATTAGTGGGTGATTTATCACAATCCATGGCTGTCTTTTCTATGATGCTAAAAAAAAGACTTGTTTCCTTATTGCCTTTGATTGTTTTCTATTCTTCATAATATTTTGTTGAATGTCTATTCAACTAAAATTTCTGACAAGATGAAAGTTAGGGAGAGCCAAATTTGAAGAAAACATCAAGGTATTTCTGCCAATCTCAATACCAAACTCATAAAACACTTCACAGAGGTATGTTACACATTTCATTCTTAAGTGCAATCATTTTTATTATTTTAACTTGAAAATTAACCTATCATTGTTAACTGAAAATTATTATATTGTTGGGTGTTCACACCAGTTGTAGGAAAACAATGAAAAAGGCATTTCTGTCAATCAATAGATCATAGAGAATATCCTTTGTCTGAACTGTAAACCATAGATTCTTACCTTAGTTTATGATAAGAATCACCTGTTTCTAGATTCTTGAGGAATCACCACACTGTCTTCCACAATGGTTGAACTAATTTACATTCCCATTAACAGTGTAAAAGTCTTCCTATTTCTCCACATCCTCTCCAGCATCTGTTGTTTTCTGACATTTTAATAATTGATATTCTAACTTGAGTAAGATATTAACTCACTATGGTTTTGATTTTCATTTCTCTAATGACAGTGATGATGAGCTTTTTTTTAAATATGTTTGTTGGCTGCATAAATGTCTCCTTTTGAGAAGTGTCTGTTCATATCCTTTGCCCACTTTTTGATTTAAGTTTCTTGTAAATTCTGGATATCAGCCCTTTGGCAGATGGATAGACTGCAAAATTTTTCTCCCATTCTGTAGGTTGCCTGTTCACTCTAATCGTGGTTTCTTTTGCTGTGCAGAAGTTCTTTAGTTTAATTAGATCCCATTTGTCAATTTTGGCTTCTGTTGTCATTGCTTTTGGTGTTTTAGTCAAAAAGTCTTTGCCCATGCCTATATCCAGGATGGTATTGCCCAGGTTTTCTTCTAGGGTTTTTATGGTTTTAGGTCTTACATTTAGGTCTTTAATCCATCTTGAGTTACTTTTTGTATAAGATGTAAGGTAGGGGTCCAGTTTCAGTTTTCTGCATATAGCCAGACAGTTTTCCCAACACCATTTATTAAATAGGAAATCCTTTTCCCATTGCTTGTTCTTGTCATGGTTGTCAAAAATCAGATGATTGTAGATAATGTGGTGTTATTGCTAAGATCTCTGTTTTGTTCCATTGGTCTATGTATCTGTTTTGGTTCCAGTGCCATGCTGTTTTGGTTACTGTAGCCTTGTAATATAGTTTGAAGTCTGGTAGCATGGTACTTCCTGCTTTGTTCTTTTTGCTTAGGATTGTCTTGGCTATATGGGCTCTTTTTTGGTTTCATATAACATTTAAAGTAGTTTTTTCTAATTCTGTGAAGAAAGTCAATGGTAGCTTGAAGGAGATAGAATTGGATCTATAAATTACTTTGGGTAGTATGGCCATTTTCACAATATTGATTCTTCCTATCCATAAGCATGGACTGTTTCTCTATTTGCTTGTGTCCTCTCTTACTTCCTTGAGCAGTGGTTTGTAGCTATCTAGTTACTGGGTATACACCCAAAATAATATAAATCATTCTACTGTAAAGACACATGCACACATATGTTTACTGCAGCACTATTAACAATAGCAAAGACTTGGAACCAACACAAATGTCCATCAATTATAGACTGGATAAAGAAAATGTGGCACATATACACCATGGAATACTATGCAGCCATAAAAAAGCATGAGTTCATGTCTTTTGCAGGGATGTGGATGAAGCTGGAAACCATCATTCTCAGCAAAATAACACAGGAACAGAAAACCTCATTGTATGTTCTCACTCATAAGTGGGAGCTGAACAATGAGGACACATGGCCACAGGGTGGGAAACACTACACACCAGGGCCTATCAGGAGTGGAAGGTTAGGGGAGGGAGAGCATTAGGAGAAATGCCTAATGTAGATGACATGCTGATGGGCGTAGCAAACCACCATGGCACGTGTATACCTACATAACAAACCTGACTGTTCTGTACATGCATCCTCAAAATTAAAGTAATAATAATAATAATGAATCACCTGTAAAATTTTTAACCATATAGATGCACTCATGTAAACAACCAAGCCTCCAATGATAGGTCTTAGAATTTTGGTTAAACTTCTGTAGTGGATATTTTTTTCCACTGGCCCAGCACATCTTCCTTTCTATACTTACCACCCTCAACAAACCTTTTATTCTTAGAACAGCAACACCTTTTTTTTTTTTAAACTATTGTGCAAACACAATCTTATCGCTGCCATGGGGACTGATTTCCTGTTTGATTTCCACTCTTTGGCCACAGTTGGCCGATTCAGGTAGAGTCAACTAGCCTAAGGTATCTGCTGCCTGCCTCTCCAATTTAGTTCAAGGATCATCAACTGACTTGAATTTTGCCAATTCAAGTTTTCTTTCCTCAGAAAATTTCAAACCAGGACATGACAAAGTATGTTCTCTGCTGATAGCAGCTGGAGTAGGATATAAAGAACAGCAGATGTCGTGGCTCTGTTTCTCCCCTGTGAAGTGGAAGTTTTGCGTTGAGAAAGATGTAAGCTGAGGGCAAGAGGAGAACAAAGAGAAAGATG
Source organism: Cebus imitator (assembly GCF_001604975.1). Lineage (NCBI taxonomy): Eukaryota > Metazoa > Chordata > Mammalia > Primates > Cebidae > Cebus > Cebus imitator. The sequence goes on along the minus strand of NW_016107349.1, from coordinate 4,847,718 downwards.
CTGGGAGGAACAGATTCATGAAAGTGATAATGTTACTGATTATCCTTATTCTTGAGTACCAACTAGATCCATTATCTTTTGGAGATGGCTGGTTCATCCTTTGTCTGAATATATTGAGCTAATTAATTTGAATCTGCATAAACTATTTTTAGTTCAATTGTAGTTATTTACATACTGATGATTCAAATATCCTTCAATATTTCAGCATCATTGTTTTAAAATATCCTTATCTCTGACTGAAGAAAATGTCAGAGGACATCAACTAAATTCTAAATTGTGATTTCTCTCTCTCATTTATTTTTTACTTCTTTCACACAGCTCATACCTTATGTACTAGAAAGTTTCGACCTGTACATCAAGCTGTAGAGCAAATTCCAACTTTTGGTGGAAGACATTTAACTAGTTTTTGTCATTTTCCACATTATCCCATGCATGTAAGCAAACTACTTTTGTTATTTTGCTAAACCTAACTCATTATGTTCTATAAAATTACCCTGTATTTATGAATACAACCATTCAGGTAACTGGGATTCTGCTTTGGCTTCCGGATCTTAGTCACTGTATTTAATTGCTTCACACTCATATTCGTTGCTAGCAATGGCTGATCTTTTTCCTGACATCAGCTTTCCATACATAGGGATTGGGAACTTTCTACTAAGGTATGGTTGGTGTCGTGACTGCCCACATTCCAACTGACAATATAGCTGGCTGTCTGCCTCTTTGACTTGTTGAAATCATGGATCTTGGACTTTCAATTCCATTTTTAGAAGCCTCAACAAGCATCTGTGATTAAATTATGGAGCTCTCTTCTCTTCCTTTATGTTGCCAAAAGTTTTATTGGACTCAGATTTAAGATTGACTCTAATCTTTTTCTGAGACTTTTCCTCTCTCTGAAAGCCAGAGAGATGAGTTATCTCCCAGGAACCTACCCCAAGCTGATGGGCATGATCAACTTTTTGTACATAGTTTCACCCTCTTACTTTTGAGAATAATTGGCTATACACTTTAAAATTATCAGATGTGTCTGTGCAGAAATCATGAAAGACAGGGGACAAATTTCCTCAGATGGCTAAAATAAGCAAAAGTTAGCTGTCTTTGAATTCAACTAAAAGCAAAAATATACCTTCATAAAGAATTCTATAAAGATGCTAAAAATACAAATATATTGTGATGTTCTTTTAACCCATTGTTGCAAATATCAAACTTATAACATATTATCCTGTTTTGACAGTACAAAGTTGGACTTGGAAATATGTTAACAATTATTTTGTGAGCAAGAATAAAAAAATAACAATCATGTTTTGTGGTCTGTTAGGGATGTGGTCTGTGGGTAGCCTGAAATTAAACTTTCATCCTAATTCAAGCACAATGCTTCTCTAGCTCCATGTTTACAGGGATCCTTATTTCCCCAGAATCCCTCAGTTCTCCTTTTACAGAATCTTGCATCTAGGATATGCTGGTCTCCCAGAGAAACAACAGTAAATGTACACAGCAGGGCATTTCCTCTGATCTGTGTCAGCTCTGACACACTGAGAGGAAACAATAGACTTTCACTACAAATTTCCATTTTTCTGAGGGCCCATTAAAATAATTATGTACATTTAATGTGTAATCACAGAGTTACTTTACTCAAAATGTTCGTGGATTTGTAGGGAAAACAATATCTAAACAGATATTTGGTTTATAAAGTGGTAAATGCAGCAACAGTGTAGATATTTTTCTGAAGACTGAATGAACAACTTCATGTTGGATGGTTGCAGGGAAGGAGTTGTGTCTTCAGCGTATCAAGGAAGTCTTCTCAGAGCTAGTAAAGCCTAACAGATGATTCTGAAGGATGATGAATGTGAACTTCAAGTAAAAGGAAATATTCTGAGTGCATAGGCAATGATAACTCCTGATTCAGTATGGTTTGTTCAAGAAATCTTAAGTAGTTGGCTATTGCTAAGGACTAAAAGATGATGCATTGTCTTTGTCAGTTTGGGCTACTATAACAAGGTATTAGAAAGTAGCTTAAAATAATTTATTTCTCAAAGTTTTGCAGGTTAGAAGCTGAAAAACAGGGTACCAGTAAAGTCAGATGTTGGTAATGGTCCTCTTCCTGGCTTAGATGTTGCCACCTTCTTGCTCTGTCTGCACATGGCAGAAACAGCTAGCCAACTCTCTGGTCTGTTTTCATAAGGGCACTAATCTTATTCATAAAGACTCCATCCTTATGACTTACTTTCCAAAGGCACTGACCTCCAAATACTATCACACTGGAATTAGGGTTTCAACATACAAACTTTATAGGTATACAAACATTCAGCTCACTGCAGTATATTGGTGCATGAAGTGGGCCAGGGAAAGTAAATAAAATCAGGTCATGAGAACTTTGTCATGTCCTACACCAAGGGACTTAGATATTTACCCACAAGGCATTTATGAGCTAGTGAAGGAACTTAGCAATGGAGTGATGTGTCAATATTTAAAAAATAAATCACTCTGGGGAGCTCATTAAGTGGGTAATTCCTCCTCAGCTGATGACAACTAGTTCAAACAAAAGGCTAATTCAAGTTAATCCACTTAAATTGTTAATTAAGTACCATGTTTTTAATGGAACAATTTTATAGTGGTTATCTTAAAAAAAAAGTAATATATAAACACATTCATTTTATATTAAATCATTCTTTTTTTTAGCTATGCAGTAATTCTTATAATTAACAAAACTGTAAACCTTAATACTTTTGGTGTACATTTTTCATATGAAATTATGTGATAATATATTTCAAGCCCTGAAATTTACATTTGACTAATATTACTAACTTCAGGAGGGTCAAATTTGTAAGTATACCCGGAGATTTTATTCTTTTTATCATCTGTTTCCAATGTTTTCACATCACTTTCATAATCGTCATTAATTTCATCTTCTAAAATTGCAAAAGGACTTAGGCCTCACCAATTCTCATCTGAAATGGCTTTGTGTGTGATTTGTAGTCACACTTCTTATTCACATGAGACTCCTTATTAAATTAGAAAAAAGAAAATCAACCCTTTCTGAAGAGAAAACTTTCATAATAAATGCATAACTCTATGATAATCACATAGACAATACTGCTCCTGCAATTATGCAACACATGACCTGCCCAACTGTTTGTGACTGTCTGAATATTTGAAATATTCTTCAAGAATACTTTCATCTGCTCTATGAAATCGCTTTTCTTTTGGAATATAAGCAACATCATTTTGGAATCAATTTACATGGTATTTGTATAGTATCTCTAGATATTTGCAACTATTTTAAATATGCAAAAGCTAATTATTCAAAAGGATAATGTAAAGTATAGTCTAAGACACTAGGTTTTTTGTTTTTTTTTTTTTTTTTGAGACAGATTTTCACTCTTGTCAACGAGGCTGGAGTGAAATGGTGTGACCTTGGCTCCACCTCCCTGGTCCAAGTGATTCTCTTGCCTCAGCCTCCCGAGTAGCTGGGATTACAGGCTGAGTAGCTGAGATTACAGGCATGTGCCACCACGCCAGGCTAATTTTTGTATTTTTCACAGAGATGGGGTTTTATCATGTTGGCCAGGCTGGTCTCTAACTTCTGACCTCAGGATACTCACCCACCTCAGCATCTCAACCTGCTGGGATTACAGGAATGAGCCACTACACTCGACCAAGACACTAGTTCTAAGCAGATAGCAACATGGGAGAGTAAATCGTTTGCGTAAGTGATTGATCAATTTATTATCTCTTGATGACAACTTTGGGTTCTCTACCCCATCTCTTAAAAACAAGGAGTTGCATAACATATATACACTTATATAATGAAGATGATATAAAAGGAATAGAAAGAAAAGGGCATACTGAAAACAAAAACACTCCACAAATATGGAATATACAACTTATAGGGGTTGGTTGGTTGGTAAATGTGCTAGGAGGAGAAAGGAATATCACATGTGGAGTTTAGATTTGTTAAAAGAAAAAGTAGACAAGATAAATTTGACAGAGTTTATTTGAGCAATGAATAATTTGTGAATTAGGCAGCACTCAGAACCAAAAGAGGCTCAGAGAGCTCAGTCCAATAGTGTGAGCTTTTATAGGCTGAAAATGGAAGCCAGGTTGAGAAAGTTAAGGTTATAGTAGGAATTTGGGTGCAGTCTGATCAGTTGTCTGCCTGTGATTTGCTGAAGCATGGCTGTCCACTATACCCTCCTGAGTTAGGTTACAGTTTGTTATATAGGAACTCAAAATACAGAAATAGTCTCAGGGCAAAGGTCTCTTGCTTATTTAATTTAACAGAGGATGCAGATATTTCTTGGTGACCCCTTGACATGAGTTAAAATAGCAAGTGGTGGGTCACAGAAAGGAGAGACTGACTGCCCTCTCTACCTCCCCCAGGGCAGAGAGCATCAGTCCTGCAGCAGGAGAGAGGGAAACCCCACAAGCCATGTGCTGCTGTGTGGACTCATGGAGCTGCAAAGTAGAACTGGGCCACCGGGAGCTGGTGAGGGCCTGTGCTGAGCCATGAGTACCTCATAATCTGAAGGTGCACAACATTAAGTAGTACAAAAAAGACAATAATAGATTGGGAGAAACACTACAAAAGAAAGGAAAAAATATATGTATACTTTAGTAGCTTTACGGCATATATTATTTTCCTTTTCTTTAAACAAGAGCTTTGGTTCTTCATTTTGACGATGGCTTTGCAGATTTTCAGGTCAGCACATGAAATATCCAGGATGGGCTGAGCCACCCCTTCTCTCTTCCCGTTTGCATAACTCACCAATTTGGACAGTCACGGAGTGAGTGCTGAGGGAGTAGATTGAGGCCTGGGATATTATTCAAATAGAGATTCCTTCACATGCAATCAGAGTGGCAGAGGAGAAAAGTGCTCCAGCTCATGAGTCATAATTAACCTGCAGCAGCTATTTCCGACTGAGAAAATAGGAGCTGTGTAGTGAGGAGAACTTGTATATGACCGAGGTAGACCTGCAGCACTTCATTTGTTTCCTTTTTCATAGGAGCAGGAAGAGTGTGGGGGATGTTTTAAAAATATCTCTTTTCCCTCCTCTGAGGCATTTTAACTGCACTCTGCACATACCTATAATTACTCTTTCACATAGGCGTCCTCTAGGGTGCTGGCAATGAGGGATAGGATTGGGGAGGTAGGTGTCTGTACTTGGTGTTGTAAAGCAACCCATGAGGATGCCCCTAAGCCTCTGGGATCTGAAAAGATCCTATCTGATAGTACTTCCATAACAGTGTTTGTAAAGTTGAACCTAGTCTCAGTGATTGAGTCTGTTTCACACTTGGGCAAAAAAGGGCAACGATTTAGGAAAAGCTGCCTTTTGTTCAGGTTGACCTGGCAAAAGCAGCATACACCCAAGAGATCACAAGCACCAGCACTGCAGACAATGAGTTAAGCCACCAACAAGAATCTTCTCTGTGTGGAAAAGAGTCTGTAGCCTGGTTAGAGACCCATGAAAAACAGAGGGCTGGAGCTTTAAGCATCAATGCCATTTTCTCATCAACTCTGTTTTCTGGGAGGACTTCAGGCATTTGGAGCTACTCGACCTCACGGTGGGGAAAGGGGCAGGATTGAGTTTTCAGTCTGGCCTCAGTGGGCATGTCAACTTCTGCTTCTGCAGCCAGGGAGTGATTACAATGACTGAGAGTACTACTGGGGAACTTGGGAATTCCTGGAAAGCCAAGATCCTGGTGGGATGGAGGGGAGGCAATAGTAAAACATGCAAGGCTTGGAGTTAGAGTAATTGGAGATTCATATAAAGGTGACTCAGTGGTTGCTCAAGCCTGCAGTGTGCCCATTACTCATTCTTTGGCAATAAACCCGGAATTCAGCACTCTCGTGCTCTCTGGGCTTCTTCCTCTTATATTCAAAGTGATTGGCTGTACTTCCTTTTCCTAATTTAACTGGCAGGTCCGCCTTTGGGAAAATGGTGTTAAAGAGAGAAATCTGTAAAATGACATATCACTTGGTGTGATTTTACGTCTTTTAGGAGGTTTTGGAAACAGCAGCCTATCTGTCGCCTTGTGTTTAACTCAATTCTCCAAGCAACAAAATCTTGGACATAAACCACTAACACTCTTCAAATGGCTCACTTTCAAAAGAGCCTAGGAATTTTATTCCTTTGACCAACTGAGGAGAGAAAGAATGCCACAGCACTCAGCAGAGCAATTCAACTTTCACCAGCTGAGACAGAGTTAAGCTTTTGGAATTGTTGCCCCCTAAAGGAAAATAAAACACAAGGAGAGGGAATTAAGATGATCTTGCATCATTAAGCAGTCATGTGCATTACTGAAAGATGTTGCTTTCTTATTGGGGCTATTAAGTATCATTTGAATAATGACTCCAGAGAGCTAAAGGCCAGAGCAAAGACAAAAAGAAATATGAACCTACTAGGAATAAAAAAAAAAATCAGAACTGAGAACAATGGATGTTTCCTCAAATAAATGTTAAAATCACATTTGTGCTTACGTATATGTACATCAGGCATCTAAAGCAGAGGAATCATGTCTCATATAAAATCACTCTTATAATTTAATGATATTCTGTAGCGTTTATGAACACTTCTTGTGTTCAGCAATAATTTATATCAGAGTGTCCAACTTTAATTTTAGTCAAATGTAGAGGTTTGTACACACTCATAATAAAATACACTGAAAGATTGGTCCGGAAACTGTTGCACTTAGCTGGGAGTGCATGTTTCCTTTTCAAATTGAAGGGAATAGGATTGATGGATTGGGATTTCTGTGGCATAGCAAAAATGAGAATGGGGCTGACAAAGCAATGTCATTTGTAAAATATTTCACATTTCCATTAGAGGAGAATTGGCTCCCGAGTTAGCACCAAATGGTGGGGGTGGGTGTAGGTATGACTTATGTATTTTGTTTATGACAAAACCTGTATTTTATGATAGTGTGTGTCTTAGATTTAGAGGTAGTTCAAAGCTCTTTAGTTTAAAGAATGTGCTAATCAGGTAAATTTTTGATTTCGAGGAATGTGGTATGTAAAATTATTACTCAGCTCTTTCTGAAAACCTTGGGAGACAAGAAACCAAGGCATATGCTAATCAAAAGATAGAAGGTGGGCTGCCCTTTAAACTATGAGTTAATAACAATGTTGTAAATAAGCATTGGAAATTTTGAGGGAAAAAATAATGTAATTTGTCATAGTAATACGCTAGATGCTTTATTGCCATCAGTCAATCATCTAACACGTAGTTCCCAAGTACTAACCGTAAGAGGAATACCCAAGAAAAACATGTGAGGGGCCAGAAGTCTGACACCTATACTAAAAGCAGGCTGTCTCCGAAAAGTTTAAACAGGAACTAAAGGTTCAGAAGTCATTTTGAAAAAGTCTATTCATGTTAATTACTGCCATGCAAGGTCACAAAATGCAAGTTTGCTATCTAGGATAACATCTGTGGTGAAATCTATCTTGAGGTTCAGTTAGGTAAATTTAAAGTTAATAATCTACTACTTGTCACTTTACAAGAACTTCTGAAGTTTTCTCCCTTCAATCATGGCCTCTCCAAGTGATAGAAACTGTATTTTTGATTTTTTAAAAAATGAACATTTGGTCTAGGCCAAGCTTTCTTCTTCTTTTAGGGGGAATCTGGAGTCAGATTTACACTTTTGAATAGACTTTTAAAAACAGATGACTTTCAACTGCACCAAGTCTGTTCATAGCTTCACTATTTCTACTACAAAGTTGTCTAATTATAGGTGGGGACATGAGAGAAAAGAAAGGAGAGAAACAAAGAGAGAAAAGAAATAAGGAAATATCAGAAGAATCAGAATGATAAAAATATCATGAAAAATATCAGTTGTTCTAGAAAGTTTGATACTAATGTAATTACGCAGTATTGATTACCTTCCCAAATACTCCAAAAAATTCAGAAATTTAAAATAAAATTGTTTCTCCCTACAGGGTTACTTTGTTTAGCTGAAATTGCAGAGGATTCTTAATATAAAAAAAGTTTCACAAAATACAACATATGTTGACACTATGGGAGTCTTATTAGATGAACCATTTTTATTATTAGAATATTAGATACCTAAAAACCCAAAATTGAGAAATCAAAGAAATTCTTTAAGTCTGAGAAACAATTTTCATCATTCTACCCAGGGGAAACAATACCCGAACCATTTTTCCTAATTGTCTAATACTTTATGTGTTTGGGTTAGTTCCACAAATGTTTTGCATAAAGAAAGAGGTTGAAAAATGACAAGTCTGCTATTATAGAAGTTCAAGTTATATTTTTCACAGTTTTTTAAACTTTAAAATCTTAGTTCTATGACTGTTATTTATTTACTTGAATCAGAAAATTGTAGTCCCTTCAGTTTCAGTAAAGTTAAATTTAACACCATGGAAATTAAAACAAAACTCCTGCCTCACTATACAAATCAAAATATCTGATCTAAGCATCAAAGTTAGACTTCTTAACTTTCAGTTTGAATTAATAGATAAAAATGCCTTAACTTTGGCTGGGCTATTAGGTATAGAATTATTTCTGTGCATTCAAGTAATTGACTTAAAAGCTTAAACAAATCTCTGTACCTGAGACAGTTATCTCGTTGCACCAACTATCTGCCTTCATCCTGCCTGCTGCATGAGTTCAATTGACTTCCATGTGGCATTGTGGCTTCTCTGTATTTTGTTTGTTTGTTTTCCTGTGATAACCAACCAGATGATGAGAAAGGTACATAGCTGTGAGCACACAAAACCATACCATCATAAATATTTACTTCCAGTTTGGGGTGCAAGTTGAGCTTATTTTGAGCCAAGCTGGAACTCAGTTCAGACGTCTAGCTTTTGTTTTTGGCCTGTTCTCAGTGCCCCAGTGACAGATCAAGTCCCTTGTGCAGCTGGTGAATTATGCAACATTAGAGCTTGGTAGGGAGACAAAAGGTAATTTTTTTTTAACATAGCTGGTATTCAATATATTATTTGAAATAAGAGAATTGTAACATCAATCCAGGTTAATATGCATTTTAAATAAAACTTCAGATGCTGTTCTTCTTCATACATGTCCAATTAAGCAGTGTTATTCACTGCTTAAATTTTGTTTCTTATATTTGTTGTGGGAAATGACTGGTGTTACCAAATGTGCAGTTCCTTGTAGAATGTTGGCTTTTTTTTTTTTTTTTTTTTTTTGAGATGGAATCTTGCTCTGTCCCCAGGCTGGAGTACAATGGCATAGTCTAGGCTCACCACAACCTCCACCTCCTGGGTTCAAGGGATTCGCCTGCCTCAGCCTCCCAAGTAGCTGGGACTACAGGTGTGTGACACCACACCCAGCCAATTTTTGTATTTTTAGTAGAGACAGGATTTCACCATGTTGGCCAAGCTGGTCTTGAACTCCTGACCTCAGGTGATTCGACTGCCTCGGCCTCCCAAAGTGCTGGGATTATAGGCCTGAGCCACTACGCCAGCTGAATGTTGGTTTTTTAAACATTTTCTTCTCTTTTCTGTGAATCAAAATCTAAAATTACAAATTACCTCTGCAGCCTATGCATTTCAGGTTTTTATCAGGGTCTCAAAAGTCCTCCTCATTTCAAATGTAGCCAACTGAGTTAAAAGTTTTAACCATGAAGAATTTAGAAAAGAACTGGAGAAATTTTCCTTGCAGAGAATTCTGACAGTCTTTAGCCAGTGTTAGATATGGTGCTGTAGCCATGTGGCCTTCTAGGGCCAAGTCCCAAGAATATGTCATAGTTTTGTTAGAACATGAACAATACCCAGGGAAGAAAAAGTAAAAGAAGCTTTTCATTAAAGCCAACTTGCCTTGGATTTCTAGCTCCACTCATTTGCATGGAATGATGGCTGCTGTCATACTTTTTAATAGTCTCCTGGTTTCTGTGTCTTCTGGGAGGTGATCACCTTCAGCTGCTACACACTCCGTAGATTTGGTTGGCTTTGTCAGCTTGTCATGGTCACTCTTGATCTCTGATGTCTGAGGCACCTTCCTTCAGCTGACACTCTCTATAAGCATTGACTCTTGTTCTGTCTTGACCTTGGCTTTTTTAATGGTCACATCAACTTCATTTTTCCCAATTCAACACATATGAGGGATGAATCAGATATTGACAGTGGTTCCTAATAAATGTTCCCAGGTTAATTTGTTCCTCACAGGAGCCTCTGTTCACTTCATACCTTAATGTTATCCCTCCCCAATCCCCCACCCCCTGCTATCACTCACCTAGCTTCCCACCCCCAATAGGTCCCGGTGTGTGATGTTCACCTCCCTGTGTCCATGTGTTCTCATTGTTCAACAGCCACTTATGAGTGAGAACATGCTGTGTTTGGTTTTCTGTTCATGTGTCATTTGCTGAGAATAATGGTTTCCAGCTTCATCCATGTCCCTGAAAAGGACATGAACTCATCTTTTTTTATGGCTGCATAGTATTCCATGGCATATATGTGTCACATTTTCTTTATCCAATCTATCATCGGTGGGCATTTGGGTTGGTTCCAAATCTTTGCTATTGTAAACAGTGCCACATTGAACACACGTGTGCATGTGTTTTTATAATAGAACGATTTATCATCCTTTGGGTATATACCCAGTAATGGGATTGCTGAATCAAATGGTATTTCTATTTCTAGATCCTTGAGGAATCACTACACTGTCTTCCAAAATGGCTGAACTAATTTACACTCCTACTAACAGTGTAAAACTCTTCCTATTTCTCCACATTCTCTCCAGCATTTGTTGCCTGCAGATTTTTTAATGATCATCATTCTAACTGATATGACATGGTATCTCAATGTGGTTTTGATTTGCATTTCTCTAATGACGAGGGATGAAGGGCTTTTCTTCATATGATTGTTGGCTGCATAAATGTCTTCTTTTGAAAAATATCTGTTAGTATTCTTCACCTTCTTTTTGATGGGGTTATTAGTTTTTTTCTTGTAAATTTGTTTAAGTTCTTTGTAGATTCTGGATATTAGCCCTCTTACTTTAAGTTCTGGGGTACATGTGCAGATCGTGCAGGATTGTTACATAGGTATACACATGTCATGGTTGTTTGCTGCATCCATCCCCCATCATCTGCATTAGGTATTTCTTCTAATGTCCCTCCCCAATCTCCCTACCCCCGTTATCCCTCCCTTAGTTCCCCCACCCACCAACAGGCCCCAGTGTGTAATGTTCTCCTCCCTGTGTCCATGTGTTCTCACTGTTCAACACCCACTTATGAGTGAGAACATGCAGTGTTTGGTTTTCTGTTCTTGTGTCACTTTGCTGAGAATAATGGTTTCCTGCTTCATCGATGTCCCTGCAAAGGACATGAACTCATCCTTTTTTATGGCTGCATAGTATTCCATGATGTGTATGTACCACATATTCTTTATCCAGCCTATTATTGATGGGCATTTGGGCTGATTCCAAGTGTTTGCTATTGTAAACTGTGCCGCAATGAACATACATGTGCATGTGTCCTTATAATAGAACAATTTATAATCCTTTGGGTATATACCCACTAATGGGATTGCTGGGTCAAATGGTATTTCTATTTCTAGATCCTTGAGGAATCGCCACACTCTCTTCCACAATGGTTGAATTAATTTACATTCCCACCAATAGTCTAAAAGTGTTCCTATGTCTCCATATCCTCTTCAGCTTCTGTTGTCTCCAGATTTTTTAATGCTCATCATTCTAACTGGTATGAGATGGTATCTCAATGTGGTTTTGATCTGCATTTTCCTAATGACCAATGATGATGAGCTTTCTTTCATATGCTTGTTGGCTGCATAAATGTCTTCTTTTGAAATGTATCTGTTCATATCCTTCACCCACTTTTTGATGGGGTTGTTTTTTTTTCTTGTAAATTTTTTTAAGTACTTTGTAGATGCTGGGTATTAGCCCTTTGTCAGATATGTAGATTGCAACATTTTTTTTCCATTCTCTTGGTTGCCAGTTCACTCTATTGATTATTTTGCTGTGGAGAAGCTCTTAAGTTTAATTAGATCCCATTTGTCTATTTTGGCTTTTGTTGCCATTGCTTTTGGTGTTTTAGTGATGAAGTACTTGCCTATGCCTATGTCCTGAATGATATCGCCTAGGTTTTCTTCTAGTGTTTTTATGGTGTTCAGTCTTATATTAGATCTTTAATCCATCTGGAGTTAATTTTTTGTATAAGGTGTAAGGAAAGGGTCCAGTTTCAGCTTTTTGCATATGATTAGCCAGTTTCCCCAACACCATTTATTAATCAGGGAATATTTTGCTTAGGATAGTCTTGGCTATGTGAGATCATTTTTGGTTCCATATGAAGTTTAAGGTGTTTTTTTCCAGTACTGTGAAGAAGGTCAATGGCAGCTTGATGGGGATAGCATTCAATCTATAAATTACTTTGGGCAGTATGGCCATGTCCACAATGTTGATTCTTCCTAAGTATGAGCATAGAATGTTTTTCCATCTGTTTGTGTCCTCTCTTATTTCCTTAAGCATTGGTGTGTAGTTCCCTTGAAGAGGTCCCATCAGAGATTACTACAAACACCTCTATGCATATAAGCCAGTAAATCTTGAAAAAATAGATAAATTCCTGGACACTTACACTCTCCCAAGATTAAACTAGGAAGAAGTTGAATCTCTGAATAGACCAATAACAAGGTCTGAAGTTGAGGCAGTAATTAATATAGCCTACCAACCAAAAAAAGTCCAGGACCAGATGAGTTCACAAACAAATTCTACCAGAGACACAAAGAGGAGCTGGTACCATTCCTTCTGAAACTATTCCAAACAATACAAAAAGATGAAATTCTTCCTAACTCATTTTATGAGGCCAACATCATCTTGATATCAAAACCTGGCAGAGATACAACTAAAAAAGAAAATTTCAGGCCAATATCCATGATGAACATTGATGTGAAAATCTTCGATAAAATATTGGCAAACAGAATCCAACAGCACTTCAAAAAGCTTATCTATCACAATCAAGTCAGCTTCATCCCTTGAATGGAAGGCTAGTTTAACAAACGCAAATCTATATACGTAATCCATCACATAAACAGAACCAAAGACAAAAGCCACATGATTATCTCAATAGAGGCAGAGAAGGCCTTCAACAATATTCAACACCCCTTTATGCTAAAACTCTTAATAAACTAGGCATAGATGGAATGTATCTCAAAATAATGAAAGCTATTTATGACAAACCCACAGCCAATATTATACTCAATGGGCAAAAACTGGAAGCATTCCCTTTGAAAACTAGCACATGACAAGTGTGCCCTCTCTCACCACTCCTATTCCATATAGTATTGGAAGTTCTGGCCAGAGCAATCAGGCAAGAAAAAGAAATAAAAGGTATTCAATTAGGAAAGAGAAAGTCATATTATTTATTTTTTAACAATAAGTATATTTGAGAACTAACTACATTCAATTTTATTCATCCAGTTCTTCATTTCTAACAAACAATATGGCTTCGAAGAATTTCTCTTTTTCCTCTTATGATAAATAAATTTTTTTTCCTGTAACTACTCCTTTTGGTGACTCACACACTGATACGTAAATGTGAACTCCCTTCACAATTTCTATAAGCACAACATGCAATCAGGGGTATTTATATCTTAATAATGTATGATATAAGAACCTAACCCTGAATACATTTTTGATCTTTGAATTTTAAATACATTAATAATGTTTACTTTGATGTGAATGTATTTTTCTCAAAAATATCAAGGTTTAGAATCATCAATTGGTTAAATCAACTTTTTAATTATTTTTCTAATTATTTATTGAGTTCCTGCAGTGTTCAGGATATGTCAGCTTATGTTTAAGACTCAGCTGGTATGCAGTCATCAAAGAGTAATTTGAGAGCAACATTTATACATTTGATCTTGTGCATAGTTTTCTGATTACATGCTCATGTGATGCTACTGAATCAACCACAGCATAGTGATGTAATTGACATATGTGCTTATAATTAACATCATCCATTTATGAAACCCACATTTATTGAGAATCTACAGTGTGCAGAGAGTACTGTGTTAGGCTCTGGGAACATACAAATGAAGAACTCATGATCTTTTTGAAGGAAGAAGGTCATATTTTGTGATGGCAATTACAATCCAATATGATGCATATGTTAAATATTAAGTTCAGTGAAGACAAACTTGAGAATGTCTAACTTGGTTTGGGTTGGAAAGTAGAAATGGCCCAAGAAAATTTGCTTTGGAAGGCATAAGTCAAACCTTTAAATGTAAGTAAAATGTTCTCAGTAAAATGGGCTAGAACGGGCATTTGAACAAAACAAATACACTGACAATTAAATGAGCTAGAGAACGCTGAGGCATCAGAGTAAGAAAACTACAACATCATATAGTAATTTACCTTATACAGTATTCCTTCCTTATCCATGGTTTTCAGGTAACTATAATCAACAATGGTCCAAAAAAATTAAATAGAAAATTTCAGGAATAAACAATTCATGTTTAAATTGCATGCTGTTCTGAGTAGCTTGATGAAAACTTGCATTTCGCTCCACCCTGCATGGGATGTGAATTTTCCCTTTGTCCAACATCTCCATGCTCCATAGGCAACCAGTCCATCAGTCACTTAGTAGCTGTCTCTGTCATGAGATCGACTATTGTGGTATTGCAGTGCTTGTGTTCAAGTCACTCCTACTTTACTTAACAATGTGACCAAAATGAAAGAGTAGGCGTGCTGGCATATTATTATAACTGTTCTATTTTATTATTCACTATTGTTGTTAATATCTTACTGTGCCTAATTTATGAATTAAAATTTTATCATAGGTATATATGTATTTGAAAG
>NW_016107349.1:4675295-4832918 GCF_001604975.1 Cebus imitator | reverse complement strand
AAACATAGGGTCTGGTACTATCCTAGGGTCTGGTACAATCCTTATTTTCAGGCATCTACTGGGGTTCTTGCCTTCCCCATTTGCAGATAAGGGGAGACCACTTTATTAATTAGAGAATAAAGTCAATGTGTATATTATCAAAAGCAATATCATTATGTATTTTTGGTGTTTATTTTTGTGGGTTACTGAGTTGGTTTGCTGGATACAGGGTCCTGTGTCGTGGACGATGCTCTCAGGGGCCTTATAGACTGGATGAGGCTAGGGATTTACATTAGAAAGACAAGTGTCAATTAAAATTATATTGCAGAGGCATAATCTGATAGTCTGATTTCCTTACTTGTGTGCAGATTTAAAGAGCTAGATGTCTTTTCTTTGAAAATGACTGTATTATATTATAATAAAAGAGCTGAAAATTTTCTGCACTTTTTTTTTTTTTTTTTTGAAACAGAGTCTTGCTCTATTTCCCAGGCTGCAGTGCAGTGGCACAGTCTCAGCTAACTGCAACCTCTGCCTCCCAGGTTCAAGAGGTTCTCCTGCTTCAGCTTCCTGAATAGCTGGGGACTACAGGCACACATTACCATGCCTGGCTAATTTTTGTATTTTTTGGTGGAGACGAGGTTTTTCTATATTGCCCAGGCTGGTCTCGAACTCCTGACCTCAAATGATCCTCCTGCTTCAGCTTCCCAGAACGCTGGGATTATAAGCACTAACCACACCCTCCCAATACTACACACTTTTAATTTGTTAAAAATAGTATATATTTGATATTCAATTTCTATCTATTACAAATTGACTAGTTTGTTCTCAAATACATACACTTTACTCAACAGGCTTCTAAAGGGTTTACTGTGTGTTAGGCAATGGAATTGCAAAGATAAATGAAGTATATTCTTGACATTTAGCAGCTTACAATCAAATCAGGAGAATGAACAATCTCTACTTGGCTCCTCACTACAGCTATAGTAAAGAAAGCGTAAGATGCTGTGTGGCAAAGGAGAGCAACTAGTGCTCGCAGAAGCACGATGAGCTTCATGAAATGGGGCCATTTGATCTGGGATTGAAACATGAGTAGGAGTTTATCAAGAGAATTCCAGGCACAGGAAGTGTGGAGGTGGGATAAGGAGGTTAATTTTGGTATCCACTTGTAGTTTGGGCTAGCCAAAATGAAGAATATGGCAGATACTAGCAGAAGTGAAACACGGGGTTCAGCCCACTTTATGAAGGACTTTATACACCATAAATATTTGTATTGTACAATAGTACCTACAAAATATTACTGTACTAACGTTGTCATATGCTTTACATTCTGTGCTTATTTGGTTTTGTTATTTTCTTCTAATTACTTAAATTTCAAAGACATTTTTCTCATAATTGTTCATTCTAAAGAATGCTAATACTAAACACTGTGTTTATTTATTTATATTTGAGAAAGCCCTTTCCGCATGCACTCCTCTGCAGCTCTTCACTATCTTTCCTCATTTATCTAAGCCTTTCTCCAGACTGTGGAACCTCTCCTATACCAAATTGCCCTCCTGTCTCCAATCCACAGGGAAATGCCTCCTGTACTACAATGATGTCCTGGAGCCCCTGTACCTGTGTCCAAATGGTGCCCACTGTCCCACCTGGTTTCAAGATCCAGCCTGCTTCACTGGCACCATGGACACCTTTGTGAAGATCCGGAGGCACGAGGGCAACAGGACCTTCTGGAGAAGCCTCCCCATCACCCTGGTGATGACTGTGCCAGTTACCACCATCTGCTTCACTGCTTACCACCAAATCAAGGCCTTCCTGTGTGGTCGAGCCCTGACCTCTGACCTCTATGCACCCATGGTGGCTGGCACACTGGCCTGCCTGGGACAGCCCCCTGGAGCTCATGAGGACAAAGCTGCAGGCTCAGCACATGTCATACCAGGAGCCGGGTGACTGTGTTCGAACTGCAGTGGCTCAGGGTGGCTGGTGCTCTCTGCGGCTGGGCTGGGACCCCACTGCCCTTCAAGATGTGCCCTTTTCAGCCCTGTACTGGTTCAACTATGAGCTGGTGAAGAGCTGGCTGAATGGGCTCAGGCCAAAGGACCAGACTTCTGTGGACATGAGATTTGTGGCTGGTGGCATTTCAGGGATGGTAGCTGCTGTGCTGACTCTACCCTTTGACTTGGTGAAGACCCAAAGCCAGGTCGCATTGAGAGCGATGGAGGCTCTGAGAGTGACATCCCTGCATGTGGACTCCACCTGGCTGCTGCTGCGGAGGATCCGGGCGAGCTGGGCACCAGGGGATGCTTTGCAGTCTTCCTTCCTCTGATCATCAAGGCTGCCACCTCTTGTGCCATCATGATCAGCACCTACGAGTTCGGCTAAAGGTTTTTCCAGAGGCTCAGCCAGGACCGGCTTCTGGGCGGCTGAAAGGGGCAAGGAGGCAAGGACCCCGTTTCTCCACGGATGGAGAGAGGGCAGGAGGAGACCGAGCCAAGCCTCTTTTCCTCAGCACTGAGGGAAGGGGCTTGTTTCCCTTCCCTCCCAGCGACAAGCCCCAGGGCAGGGCTTCCCCTCTGGGTGGCCCAGGCCTTCCCCAGATCCTCAGATGCATATTCTTCCTGCTGCTCCTGTCATGGGGATCATCACTTTTCCACTCCCCAAGTTCAAGACCAAACCTTCCAGCTGCCCCCTTCCTGTTTCCCTGTTTTCCTGTTTGCTTTAGCTGGGCCTGTCTCCAGAAGCCAAGAAACCCTCAGCCTGGCATAATCTCCCTGACCCTTGTTAATTCCTTAAGTCTAAAGATGATGAACTTCAAAAAAAAAAAAGTCACTGTGAAATCACACATGCCTGTAAAGTCACCGTGGATCCACACTGCCTTTGAAATTGTCATTCTCCTTTATATGTGTATAAATGAGACACAAACAGGTGCACCTGGAGATCCCTGGGCTTCCATGAAGTGGTTATGGTCTCAGTGAATCTGAGAATTCATTTCAGGAAGACAGTCTTTTCATAACCCCAAACCCAGTGAAATGCAGTCACTAAGGATGGTCACATTTGGCAACGGACAATAAAATGTAATCCACAAAGTGAGAGGGGACAGATAGTAAAATTGTTACAAGTATTCTCCAAAAGTATATACATACTAAAAGCTGTCTGCTTGTATATATACTACATAGCATACATACACACGCACACACAATTTTTATAAATGTGTAAACACATATTTTATGATATGATGGTTAATACATTAAACACTTATTTCAAAGAGCATTTTATTTTATAATATACTTTTTCGTCATCCATTTTCACATTTAATACATATTAAAATTATTATTATTATTATTATTACATGAGATGGTCCATGACATTTTTGATGTTAAGAAGTCTACTTAGCCTGGGCGCGGTGGCTCACGCCTGTAATCCTAGCACTTTGGGAGGCCGAGGTGGGTGGATCAAGAGGTCAAGAGATCAAGACCATCTGGGCCAACATGGTGAAACCCAGTCTCTACTAAAAAATACAAAAATTAACTGGGCATGGTGGCGTGCGCCTGTAGTCCCAGCTGCTTGGGAGGCTAAGGCAGACAAATTGCTTGAACCCGGGAGGCAGAGATTGCAGTGAGCCGAGATTGTGCCACTGCACTCCAGCCTGGTGGCTAGCGACAGAGCAAGACTCTGCCTCAAAAAAAANAAAAAAAAAAAAAAAAAAAAAAAAAAAAAAAAAAAAAAAAAAAAAAAAAAAAAAAAAAAAAGTCTACTTAATCTCAGAGCTTTATAAAATTATCATTTTCAATGACTTTCTTCTTTATTTGCTGAAAGAATTAGTGGTATCAATTTAAATCTTCTCCTTTGTTTAAAAATGACATTCTGATGTTTCAGAACTAGAAAAAATTTGATTTTTCCAAGAAGCCTAATATATAAGATAAAGGCACAGGAGGGCCTTTTTTATATCTCCTTGAATTTAATACAAGAATGAAGAAAAAGTCTTTTATGTGATGTGGAACAAGGTTTAAAATTCTCCCTTATCTCTTATCCTGACATTCTTTCCAAAGCAAAATAGAAAGCTGCCACCTTGACCATTTTTGCCTCTCTACCACCAAGCTCAGGACCAAAATCAAGAGTCAGTTCTTTCTTATAGCTGCAGCTTCGGACTGTACTAAATATATATTGTAAAATCTAGAACAAAACTTGTTTCAACACAATGCACTTGAGAATGTATAGTAAATATAGATTTCTCATGATTTAGCAATTAAAATTACTTTTAAATCGTTTTGAAAAGGTCTTAAAAACTAACCCTGGTACAGATATTAATTTCAAAGCAAAGTTCCTGGTTTATTTTTATCCTCTAAAAAAGCACACACTTTTTGATCATTCAAGTATTTTTTTATGATTAGGATCCAGTATATATAACAGGCAAATAGTATTCGTCAAGATTTTTCTTTTATGCAATGTCAGATTTTCCTATGGGAATATAGTGTTTGCTTTGGGTTAAACTTTATCTAGTCTTAGAGATATTGGAACGTTCAACTAAGCCTCAAGTGAGAGGTGGCTAACATGAGGAGTAGATAAACCCAGCTGTATAAAATAAAGTCCTTGACCTGCAAGAGCCCAGATTTCTGTGAATAAACAAATAGTGATATCATAATACTGTCTAGTAAGTGCTGTTCAGAGATACGATAAATTAGGTAAAAATGATCAAAGTGGGTGCTGCACTCCCCCAGCCTTTCTTAGAATAATGCTTCTGAATGAACCAAATGAAAAGATGAGATTCTGCACTGGTTCCCAGATTATAAAAAGAATCCCCCATTGCACAGTGTCTCTGTGTAGTTAGAAAGCACAGAAATCCTAGTTTCTATTACCTTCTGACTTCTGGTTCTAATGGGCCATCTGGTTCACAATTCTTCTGTAAGTAACTTAATGCTTTGTGTAATTAAGAGGGCATATGCTTCTTGTACAAAAATCACTGTTAGATCTCCTTTGCATGGCAGAAACCAACATGGACTCAGTCCTGATACCAGCTTTTATCTGCTGCCAATAAACTTTCAAGTTACTTAATAACATTCAGAGAAAATGATGATGTATCTTACAGTTACCAAGATAAACATATGTGTTATTCTACATTATTCTGAGACTCTCTACTCAGGGGAACTTAGCACCTTGCCGTTCACCATACCTCTACCAACACACTTTTATGGTGACCGTTTGACCAGATCTCAAGCAAAGCTAAAACTCTCTTTAGAATCTTTTTATTCTTGCTGCAATCTACTTACTTTATAACAACATTCCAGCTCACTGACTTTTACAATCTCAGTGGGAAATAATCTTTTTTTCGATTAACCTAGTCTCTGCAAAGTAAGAACTGCAGGTGTATGGTCAAAGAAATGTGAGTCATCTGTATAGCTTTATACATGAAGGGGACAAAATGTATATCACTATTTTCCATGTTCTGAGAATGGACTTTGTTTGATCTTGATTCAAAATAGCTACAGAATTAAGCTCTTTATCTTGAATCCTTTTTCTGCTTTAAGTTGCTGGAAGCATGGTCTAATTTCTTTCCTTTATTCTGCTCAGTGCATGTTAGAGACATCAGAGAACACTGATTTTCTACTCAAGCAGCAATTGTCAGAGACTTTGGCTGGAAGTCAGTTGGTGGGCTTCTGCTCATACCAAAATTCACTATAGGCAATGGGAATTTTGAAACTTAAAACTACTTAGTATCAAAAGCAATGTGATGTATGAGTTCATGACTTAACTTTTATCTATTCTTTAGAGGCATGTATTAGATTGCAGTAATGATCATAATTATTCTGTACTTCTCATATCCACGGCTTGGCTATGTAACATTATAATAACCTCCACCCATGATTAGAGAGAACTTCTCTATCTGGGCTTGGCAAGGTAATTTACTTCTGCCCAATAAAGGAAGCTGAAGGAATAGTGCTCCCGTTCTGCGCCTAGGCTTCAAGAGAACTCGCATGTCTGTAATTGAGTTACTATGCTTCTGTCATAGCCAGAAAAGGACATTCCTGGCAGCCTGTTATTCCTGGGAGAGAGAGGAAAGACATGTGCAGGAGAGCCAAACCACATGTAGATGAGAAACTCAGCTAAGATGCACTGTACTCTATAGATGCATGAGAAATACAAGTTTATTGTCCAATGCCACTGAGGTTTAAGGTCACTTGTTTAGCAGCCAAGAGCAATTAGTCTGCATTTGGACTGCTCTAAATAGAAATCCAGTGCCAGAGGTGGCTATTCATTTTTTCAGAAATCCTTATTGAAATCTACTACAAAAGTTTTGTTAGCATATCATTTGTTAAAAATAACTTTTTAGACATAAAATGAGGGGTGTTCAAAATATGTCACTGGTCCTACTACAAAAATTATTTGGGTCATACCACACAGATAAGCTACCCAGCTTAGCAGGCTAATGCCTTTGAAATCAGCATGTTCTCCTTTCTTCATGTAGTACTATGTCTCTTGTCCTGATTCTAGGACTGACTAGATTACAATAAACCAATAAATAAAAATGAATAAATGACCACATGATAAATTTTGAGTCTGCTTGCTAATAAACATTTGCCTTCTTGGAAAATTGTCCTCAGACTTGCTTTCATGATGAAATATAGAGATAGTCATTTATGCTTTGTACTAAATACTTCTGGCTCTTCACCTTCCATGGCACATTGCATTTTTGACCTTTTCATGTTTATTGTTAAGAAGTTGGGAGAGCCACTTCTTGAGTGGGTTTTTAATTGCTGCTACAAAATCTTCTAGGACTCTTTCCCTTTGTCTTCTGCTGTGGTCATGGGCAATGTTGTATTTAACTGCTGTCTGTTACTCTGGATCACAGAGTGAGGACAACAAAGACAAGGTCAGAAATCTCAGCACCCTCTAAATGGACCTCCAAAGCCTTTATTATTTTAGCCTCTGAGACTTGGGAATTGCTTCTTTTTCAGCGTACCCAAGGATCTCACACCATTTGGTAAGAAGGCTATCAGGAAGAGGAGGTACAGCTGATCTAGCATTCACTTTTCTCTAGTCACCTCCAGTGAATAACAGCAATGGAATTTGGAAGCTACTGGATGGACAGTTTGGCAAAGGTGATGTTGATCTATTTCTATACCAATAACTAAATGCAGCTGTCTCTTCCCAGATGAAAAATACTTATTGAATCTTTTTCTGGACTGAGAATCAGCTGATAGGGTGCTAATTCTTTCTCAGTCAATAAGTAGATTGTCTTGAATAAAATGTCTGATTTTTCACGACTGGGTTCTGCTCTGAAAGTGGAGAGAATATTTGGTTTAGAAGCGTCATAGTGTTTAAGAATAATGACAGAGGAAAAATGTTGGGGAAAGTTAAGATAGTTAAATAAACTTAGGATATTTTTATTGTAATTTTATTTCAGCAAATAGTCTGGGCCAATCCTGGTGATAGTCTTTGCACCCCAGCTGGAAAACTTCCCTAGCTCTCAGGAAGTGGTGAGTCTCAAAAGCTTTTCACCTCAGGGCTGTGGAGACAGGAGACTGGAGGATTTATGGAACATATGCATAATGCATTTCAATATGCTTTTCATGTGAGCGATCTCATTTAGTTTTTCCGCAATACTCTGCCTTAAGAATTATTCTTCCTATGAAAGATTCTTCATAAGTAATTGAAGGTTAGGTTAGATAAATTGGCCAAGACCACACAAGGAGAAAAAGTTAATAGAACTTTAACCTGCTCTTTATTATCCATGTGTCGTGTCTTCCTTCTGCTACAAGATACCTTATCTTCTTCCTCACTAGACTCTCCCTTAAGGCACGGGGATAATATACACTTAGTCTACTTTGGGCACATGTGGACATTCACCCTACCTCACCAAGCACAAGTATGCAAGTTATACACAGTATGTTTTGCCCTACAATTATTTACACCTGAAGATATTTAGTGCCTTCTCTGGTCCCTCTCATTGGTCTACTTTTCTTTCTCTTCCTTTAGGTTTGTTTCTTGCTATTTCATATGGTTTGGCTGTTTGTCCCCACCCAAATCTCATGTTGAATTGTAATCCCCAATGTTAATGGAGAAATCTTGTATTAGCCAAGGTTCTCTAAAGGGACAGAACTAATAGGGTCAATGAATAGATGAAGGATAGTTTTTTAGGAGAATTGACTCACATGATCACAAGGTGAAGTCCCACAATAGACTGTCTGTAAGCTGAGGAGCCAGGAAGCCAGTCCAACTCCCAAAACCTCAAAAGTAGGGAAGCCAAGTTCCAAAACCTCAAAATTATGGAACCCAAGAGCCCCTGGCAAATCACTCATGTAAGTCTAAGAGTCCAAAAGCTGAGGAAGTTGGAGTCCGATGTTCGAGGGCAGTAAGCATCCCGCACGGGAGAAAGATGGAGGCGAGAAGACTCAGCCAATGGAGTCCTTCCCATTCCTCTGCCTGCTTTATCCTAGCCAGGCTGGGAGCTGATTAGATGGTTCCCACCCAAATTGACAGTGGGTCTGCCCAGTTCACTGACTCAAATGTTAGTTTCTTTTGGCAACATCCTCATGGAAATACCCAGGAACAATACTTTGACCTTCAGTTCAATCAAGATGGCACTCAGTATTAACTATCACAGACCTGTGAGACGTGATTGGCTTATGGGAGGAGATTTTCCCTGGCTGTTCTTGTGATAATCGGTGAGTTCTCACAAGATCTAGTTGTTCATAAGCATGTAACACTTCCTCCTTCATTCTTTCTCCCCTCTTCTGCCATGTGAAGAAGCTACCTGCTTCCACTTGGCCTCTCCGCCATCATTGTAAGTTTCCTGAGGTCTCCCCAACCATGCTTCCTGTACAGCCTATGGAACTGTGAGTCAATTAAACCTATTTTCTTTCTAAATTACTCAGTCTCAGGTAGTTCTTTCTAGCAGTGTGAGAATGGAATAAATATACTACCTTTTCCCTTTCTGTCTTTTCTTGCTTTCCCTGTACTTTCTCCATTTAGCACTGTTTCTTTAGGGAATTGGTGAGAGGAAAATGAGTTAGAATTAGATCATTGAGTAAGTAAGTGAGAGAAGAAAGCTGAAGCTTTTCAGTTTTTCTTCTCCTCTTCTGACCAAACAAAATGAACTAAGTATGATTGATGGTAGCTTTGTGTTATTTCTAAAGGCCAAGTGATTAAACATCCGATAAATGTACTTTCTTAAAATGCAATTCAAATAGAGCAGAACTCATCTCTTTATAAACAACTCCAAATTATGAAAGAAATGAGCAAAGAAGGTGTTAGTCTAGTCTCACACACTAGAAACTGAGTAGAATTATACAGTATTTCCTGCCAGGAATATTTGTGAAATGTAGACATTTTAAGCCCTGGCTATTTAGGTAACATTTATCATTACATTTACATGAGATTTACCTTAAACTTCAATCCCTAACAAATATAGTCAGAAGATATGTTCACATTCCTTGGCATACCTTTTGCAGGAAAAAAAAGTCACAATTTAGTTCATTGATTTAAAAATAGGTCAAGAAGTGGGAAGTTCCAGATTTAGTTTAATCAGGACCTAAATAATATCAGTAAGGATCAAAGGTTTCTGTTTTGTCTTGTTTTACCTTTTCTCTGCTTTCATATCTATCGAGAGTCCAGCATTCAAGATAGCTACCAGCATTCCATGCATCATACCTAGGCATGGCAATGTAGTGCAACAAAAGAGACCATTCTTTCAATTGATTCACTTTTTAAGAGTGAGGCAGCCTCTCCCAGGAGCACCCTCTAGAGGAAACTTATTGAGCTGTATCACATTCCATCCTCATGCTTAAACAAAATATATTGAATCTGATTCATTCTTGAGGTTGAGGGCCAGCCTTTCTTATAGATGTGTATGTAAATTACATCAGGTTCTGTAAATAAGAAAGCAGGACAAGCAAACTGTGTAGACAAGCAAACTGTGTGGTCAAGCAAAAATGACTGCTACAGCATTTGAATTTGATTATATATTACAGTTTTTTTTTTATGTTGCCATTCTTGCCGAAACTCATGAGTTGGTTTTCCAATAAATTTATTTTGTTATTATGTTGGTGAGAAAATAATAGATTCCCAGGTGAGAACACTGGGTGGAGTTTGCAAACTCTCCTGATGTCTGTGTGAGTTTTCTCCAGGTACTCTGTTTTCCTCCCACAACCCAAAGATATGCACGTTGGATTCACTGGTGTGTGTAAATGGTTTTAGTCTGAGTGAGTGTGTGTATATGATTGCACCCTGCAAGGCAATGGAGTCCCATGAGGGTCAGTTCTCCCCTTCTGCACTGAGCTGCTGGGATGGGCTCTGGCTCCCTGAGACTCTGAGCTAAAATGAATGGGGTGAAAATTGAAAAAAATGAATGAATATACATCATTGTAAAATAAAAATTAATCAAGTATATAAAAATCATAATAATCATACAAATGCATAAAAATAAATGATCCAGCACAAAAGCTCATGGTGAGCCTACCCTATCTGTGATGGTTTTTGAACTGTGTAGTGGTAGAGGGTGCTCCATACAATATTTGCTTTGCAAACATTTATTTCTTGTTGTAACTCACCACCACTATGGCCGCCTTTACTCACTGATTCACCAAAAATTGAGTAAATAATTATCTTATTTGTTCCTATCCATATTTTGTAAATGTCTGCATCACTCACATTTATTTCAATGTTTACTAGTAGACGTGTTTTGGTTCTTTATTGAGAAGTTTGGTGAAGTTTTTGTGACCAGAAATATGCCATAGAAACTTAACTCTCTATCAGTTAGCTATAGTAAATTGGTTTTGGTATACATCATTTTGCTTAAAGTCACAGTTTCCAAAAACTTGTTGATGATGTTAACTGAGGACTTACTGTATAGATTTAGTTTTGTTTGTATGACAGGAAAACAAAGGGATGATTTCTATATTGCATGCTGCTTGACCACTTTTTTTGTTTGTTTTTGTGCTGTCTCATTATCTAAAATATTTTCAACTTTAATTTAGAGACAACACCTTCTTCCATTTTGCAGCTCACACATAGCAATTTTATTGTCATCATATGTTTAGCTTGTTCCAGATTGATTAGTCATGGGTATGTATTGCCAAGAACAGTGTGTTATATAGAGAAGAATTACTTTAGGCAAAAAGAAGCATATGCTTATGTGTGTGTGTTGTAATGGAGAAGTGAAGACCCAATTTTTGCAAACTAAAGAACAACGTTCAGAACACGTTCAAGTTGCTGCAGGAAACCTTGAAAGGAAGAAAACCTTAGTCAAGAGTGAAAGGCACCATATGTCCTCCAGTACTAGGCACAACAGGGAGTCAGCCTAATAGCTGTCTTAATGCACCCTGCTGTGTGCAGGTATTGGAGGACATATGGTATATTTCACTCTGAACTGTGAATTTCCTGAAACAGTTTTAATATTCTTTTAATGTAGTTTGTGTGGACCATTATATGTAAGCAGAGATGTTTAAAGTAAAGGGGGAAACTTTCTCTCGCTCACAGTAATCCAAGGATGTTTATATGTCATTAATGTGTGCTTTTATATATTGAATTTTTACATATTGTAATGTTACCTGCTCACTCCCTCTCTTTTTTCTCACCCCTTTTCCCAAAGTCTTTTTTTTCCCTCTCTCCGTTTCTTAGTCCTAGTGCCTTTTCCACTTTTCCTATTTTCCTAGTTAGCAAAGGGCACTATTGAAGAAAGGAGTGAAAAAAAATTTCAGGTTGTTTTTAAAGTGACAGCTTGCATATTAAAACTGGTTATATACATTTTATTTTTAAAATATTGAATAAAATTTGGATCTCAATCTCCAGTTTGGAATTTCAAACATATTAGCTAAAGTAATCAGCTGTGTCCATAATCTCCTGAGGAATCAGTTTTTTTTCCACCCCTCAGGGACATTTTATACTTGCTCTGAATTCAGCACACCCAGTTCTGATTTGCAACATGTGACTTAGACACTGTTTAATAGGATGCTTAGATTCAAACAAAACATATCCCAATTGGGAGAGTGAGGAAAAAAATTCAGTATGAGGGTGAGTGGAAAGTAAATTATGATTTAAAAAATCACATACATAAATAGTCAAGAATATGTATGAAAGATATACTTTCAGAAAGACATATTTGATATGAAGTTGATTTGGCATAGATGTGACTGCTAAAAAGACAGCTCACCTAAAAATCAATGAATGTGATTAATAGCCCAAATAAGACCCAAATGACACTATCTTAGAGAACATATATTTCTCAAGGCTGTTGGAAAAATAAAATAAAATCTACAGCATTGTATGAATACATTGCATTTTGTTTTATCAATCATCTACTGATGGATAGATGCTTGCTTTCAAATTTGACTATTATGAAACATGCTGCTATGAACATGGGTGTACAAAAATTTTTTCCAAGTTCCGGCTGTCACTTATTTTGGGTATATAGCCAGAGGCAGAAATGCTAGATAACATGGTAATTCTACATTTACATTTTTAAGGAATCTTCATACTGTTTTTTTTTCCTCAGCCACAACATTTTTCATTCTTATCAATAATGCACAAAGCTTTCACTTTTTCATTTTAAATGGATTTACCTGACTTAAACATACATGTTTCTTTTCTTTGAAAATACATTTTTATATTTTTCTTGGCTGTGGTACTGAGTAAGAGGTGGCCTTATTTCTCTTTAAAGATGTAGAAACTGAAATGCATACACAAAGCTATTGCAGCCAATAGTTGTTAACAAGGCCACCTGCTCCTAACTCAGAGGTCTAGGTTTCTGGTAATAAATGAAGTTAGGTAGGGGCAGATTAGGCTAAAAATTCTCCCAGCCTTTTCTTTTCTTTTCTTTTCTTTTTTTGGTGAGAAGGGCCATTACACTCTAGTATATGTCCTAACAAATATTTAACATTAAGCAAATAGCTTCCTTAGAGAATGAGAGGACATTAAAACTGAATCTACTCCACTTGAATTTATGATAATATATAAGAAAAGTTTACTTTTGCTCAGTCTCTGATAAAAGGATTAACCAAGTAAAACTAAGTAAATAAAATATGATATAGTCATCTACTTGAGAAGATGTGTTACTTAGTTGGCATAAGTATTTCTGAAAGTTTGTATAAGATCTTTATGATAAACAAATTTCTATATGTTGCTTATAATAGGATCAAGTTATCAGTATTCATTATTCCATCTTTTGCTATATTAAATAATATTTCAATGTGTGTTATATTTCAATATTAATGCACCTTTTTAAAATTAATCTATTCAGATTTTTTTTTTCAATTTGCATCAAGATTCCAGTCCCTTACAGAACTGACAGCCTTTTGTGCATATGTGGCAAAGGGAAACAACTAAAGATCCAGAAAGCTAACCACTGGCTTTTCCACTTCATTCTCTCCTAGCTAGTGGCACTCACTTTGGGGAAGTGATTGAACGCTTTAACTCCTTATTAGCTATAGATATCTACAAAATGAAAGTGTACGTCTAGAGTAGTGTTTCTCAAACTTTAACATGCACATAAATCACCTGGGATTGTGTTGATGATGTAGATTCTGACTCAGTAGTTCTGAGATTCTACATCTCTAAAAAGCTTTCTGGTTAAGATAGTGTTGTTGGCCCACATTGAGCAGAAAGGCTAATCTTTTTCTCATATTCCCTAGCTACACCATAGGAGCACATGGTGAGATTTTTTAAAATACCAAAACCTGAGTCCTACTCAAAACAGTTGAATGAAACTCTTTATGTGTGGTCCAGACACCACATTTTAAAGTCTGAAGCTAGGACTGAGAACAACTGTACCAGATAATAATTGATTTCTGTTCAAGCTCAATGGTGACCTTCCCAGACAAGACATATTTTGTAAAATCATGTGTTTGACTGCAAAATGTGACAACCTGTCATCTAAAGAAGATTGATAAGAAAACAAATAATTTTTTGGATAGTGAAGTTATGTGAGTGCTAAGTATCTTTCACTGAAAGTAGAAAAACAAGAAAATTGAAAAATGTAATTGAATACCACCAAAAGTACCAATAGGAAAATAAGAATCTTCTTTAAAAAAATGATATGATTTCATGCAAAGTTTGTAACATGAAGCAAAGTAAAGGCGAAGGGTCAAGGCCACATTTAATTAATTATGGGAAAGTCACATGTAATTAACAGCTGGGTGGGATAAATATCCATGTCTGTGTACTTGTAAAGGTGAAATAGATCTGTTCAAGAGTGGGCCTATGATCACAGAAAAATGTTCAGTTTTTCTAAGTTGAGCTAACCAATCCTCTGGTCCCATGGGGCAAAGAATATCTTTAAATGACCAAAATTATAATTAAAACCAACACTCTCTTTGCTGCACTCTGCTCAACCCCTTCTTTAGTTTTCTTCTTGCTACTTATCACCATTGATATATCATGGTACAAATTTCCTTTGTTTACATTCAAATATAGTAGCAACAACTTTTGTCTAAGTTCTTTTCAGAATTCAAGGTGCCTATGACAATGCCTAACACAAAATATCGGTGTTGGGTAAATAATTATTGAACAAGTAAATAATTAAAAGAAAATAAGTTAGAATAGAATAACAAAATTTGGTAAAGGAAAATAAGAAGTGGGAGATAAAGAATATAATCTAAGAAGATCTAAGAATCCACTCTGAGTCTTCCTACTGGCTTCCTACTGGAATCTTGTATTGTTTTACATGAAAGCTTGACTTTATAAACTATTGTGTCTGAAGTAATTTTAAGATGTTTGTATCATAATCACATAATTAAAAATATTTAAAAACCTAAAATTGTTTAAGCAAAATATTTTATATAGCTTATGAGGTACTTAATAAATGATCAAAATTCATTACTGATTTCAACTGTGGAAAATTACTATTGTATCTTAATAAGATGAATGGAAAGGCTTTCAAAGTATGAAATTTTTTTTCCTTCTCAGAAAACTCAGTAATTGTATAATTAGATATTATTCTAACCTTTCAGAATGCTGTTAATTCTAATATGAAAAATAAAAACAGATTCTTATTATAATAATCTTAGAAGAATTGGAAATCATGAGAACCCAACAATGGGCTAGAAAAGAGTGACACTTTTGCCATGTTCTTTCAGTATAATATATGGTGCTTTACCATCAGGTGTGACCAAAAGAGAAGTGAGGCAAAAGGAGACACAGGCAACCATGGTGTGGTTTACATTTATTTTCTGGTTTAATTGGCTCTTCATTAGCCTAAAATCTTCAAGAGCAATTTACAGGGGAGGATCCACTTAACTGATATTTTTTTGACACTTACTGATATTCTGTTCTATTGGCTTTGATTTTCTTTTTATCTTCTATTCTTTAATGTATGCACAGGAGGAAGGAGTATCTGACCACAGCAGTTGAATTCAGATGCTAGAAAATTGTATTCTATGGTATCTACAATAATGCATGATAAAATTAATTTTGTCTGTGTGTTTTGATAATTATAGCATTCTTTCTAATTTTTTTATTTTGAATTTCTGTGTAATTTTTTTTAATTTTTGTAGTAGTTGTAATTTTTGCTTCCTTTCTACTGAGCTGTAGCATTATTCTGACTTTCTCCACCCTATTCCAAATTAACATCTTTTTGGCTTCAGAAACTGAAATCAACAAGTATCTTCTGTTTCTTAGAATACTGCTGATAGCAGACAGTAGAGTTAATTTGTGTTAACAGACACTTGAACTAAATTGTGAATTTTAGGGAAAATATATTCTTATTTGTGTTTAATAATGTGGTTGAATCAGTGGAAGAAAGGAAGTGACCACTTGCAAAGAGAGACCTATTTCCCTTCCATTAAGTTTAACTGTAAACATTTCAGACATAATGAATCAGTGCCGACCATAGGCCACTTCATCACCATTCTGTGGTCATTGCGGTTGCTTGTGGGTGTAAGTTTTGTTTCTTCAATTAGTTGTGGCAAGAAAATTGTAAGTGTACTTATGAGTACTGTAGGAGCTCTTTGCCAGTTGCTCATGAAAATTAGAAAAAAAAAAAGCTCAAATAACTTTTTAGAACTTTTCAGCCTACAAAAATCTAAAACTTTTATGTCATGGAAGTTAAAAACTGATCTCTTTATTTTTGCTTCTCCATCTTTGTCAGGCAA
This sequence comes from Cebus imitator, assembly GCF_001604975.1. Classification (NCBI taxonomy): domain Eukaryota; kingdom Metazoa; phylum Chordata; class Mammalia; order Primates; family Cebidae; genus Cebus; species Cebus imitator. The sequence goes on along the minus strand of NW_016107349.1, from coordinate 4,816,863 downwards.
AACAATCTGAAAAGCTGTTTATGAGAAACTTTAAAATGTACTTTGGGCAAACCACCATAGCTATATTTTAAAATTGTTTTGCAAAGCCCTGGGCAGTTCAAAGAGCCAAACAAACAAATGATGTAAAATTACTTTAGTTGTTCTCAAGCTTATAAGCATCAGAATAAAATGAAACAGGCTGCTTTAAGTGGGTTGTAGAGATGTGGAAAAGATGCCAATACAAGGCAGAAATTACCAGTCATTAGACAAGAGAGAGAAAGTCATGGGAAGTAAAGTCATGGAGTCATGCTATTTGAAACGTCATGAAAGTGAACATATTTTCTGAAAGGAAATATTTTAATTGATGTTAGTAACTAGATTCTAAAGGTAAAACTGAACCAAGGCAAATCAAAATGTGAAATGCCTAGAATAAATTTTTTTTGTCACCGGATATCAGTAAAGAATTCAGATTATTGTCTATTTGAACTTGAATTTAGTGTTTAAAGTAAGCAGATAGAAATAATACAGGTTGGGAAGTAGAACTTATTTGTCATATTTCATTATGAACAGAAATAACTGCTAATTCTAGAATATACATAGTTTCAAGAATACGATGTCTATACAGTCTTAGGTTAAAAAAAATGAAGCAGAAGAGTAAAAGAAAAAAAAAGTCAAAACACACACAGAAACACCCAGATACCTTGCTGTATGCACAGGTGTGTATATAAAAGCAAAAAAAGAAAGGAAAAGAATAAGGGGTATAAAAAAAATTTAGTGATTACTTAGCTGATATGAGGTAGGCTAGAGCTGTAGAGAACTTCTCTTACATAATTTTAGCTTTTTACCAGCAATCATGTACTGATTTTTAAACAATTTTTAGCAAATTATAAAAAGACAAAAGGGAAAAAAATTTAGGTCTTTGGCATGGACAATGCAAAGTCAAAAAGAGATCAGTATTTTCAAGCTTCAAAGCAGGTAGGGTGAGCAGAGGCAACAAATAGAAGAGCCAAAGCTTTGAACTTCACAAGCAAGTCTCCTTTATGGCCTTTGCATTTTCTTTTCCATTTGCTTTCTTCCACATAGTCACATGGCTTAAAGCTCTCCCCACAGATATTTACAGATTTGCTTCACTTCATTTTTGTCCCCATAAAATGTCACCTGATCGCCAGTCTTACTCCATTTTCTAAAACCTTGCCTGCCACCTTCCCCTCACTCAATTACTCCTTAACCTGAATTAGTTTCCTTCATAGCACTTATCAGAATCTGACACTGGTTTATGTATTGTTCATTATGTGTCTCCAACATTAGAATGGAAACTCTGTGAGAACCGGGGGCTTGGCTTTTTATCCGTCTTTTCTAGCAACTACAACAGCGCTGGGTACAGAGTAGTGATTAAAAAATATGTATTAAATAAAAGAAGGAATTTTACTGATGATGTCTTAGAGATGCTGTTAGGAGCTACAGCCAAATAAGAAGAAGTCTAAACTAGATTGCCAACCTACAATAAAAACAACTTTTAAAAGTTAGCTTTGGCCAGGCCTAGTGGCTCACACTTGTAATCCCAGCACTTTGGGAAGCCAAGGCAGGTGGATCACTTGAGCTCATGGGTTTGAGACCAACCTCAGTGACACAACAAAGCCCCCTCTCTAGAAAAAATACAAAAATTAGCCAGATGTGGTGGCACAAGCTTGTAGTCCCAGTTACTTGGGAGGCTGAGGAAAAAGGATTGCTTGAGTTCAGGAGGCTGAGGATGCAGGGAGCTATGATGATGCCACTGCATTCCAACCTGGATGACAGAGTGAGACCCTGTCTCAAAAAAAAAAAAAAAGTTAATTTTAATTAATCCACTTAAAAGGATCTTTACATTGTATCTTGCATTTTATATCTCAGAGAGATTTGTAGTCTCTCTAGATAGTTAATGAAGAATTTTAAATTGGAAATCAGCATAGCAGAATTGTGGCTTAATATAAAGTCTGAACTATCTCTTTGTGGAAAGGCATCTCTTAACTTGTATGGTGGTCTCTAATTTATCATCATTTCAACATAAGGCTTCTAAAAGAATCTGTGAAGGAACAAAAATGACCTGAAAATACTATAAAAGCTTGAAAGCACCTTATGTAGAAATGCAATATATTAAAAATAACTCTTCACTAACAACGCTGAACTTTTATTTTCCATGTTCCCATATTTTCTACTTAATTATTTACTGGGCATCCCTTTAAGCAAACAACAAAAACAAATACACTTAAATGTGTGGAAAATTTACTTTCAAAAAAGCAATAGTTATAGTGTTTACATCATATTGGGGAAAATCTTGAGTTTTGTATTTGATTTTATATACCAAATCAAAATCAATATGAAATTCTGTTCATAATTCTTCAAAATTGTCCACATTGCAAATTTCCTCTTCATCATAATAACCTGGTGGTATTACATGTGCCAGGTTTTAAGTCAAACAACACTTGCTTTGAATACAATAAATGGTGAAAATGGAATTTTTCACAACTCCAATTAAAATGCAAATATTGGGGAGAATAATTTATTATTATACCCATAATACAAGAAAACCCATGAGATACTGGGGCTTTATTGGTTTTCTTTACAGGTTTTCTCATCAACCACCCCCATAATTAATCTGGCTTTGTTGTTGGTTAATTGAGAGATTGGATTTATATATAAAAGTCATAAAACATGGTTTTAAAAAGGATTTATGTATAACAGTCGTATGACATGATTTTAAGAAGTAGGAAATGTAATAGGGAATCTAAATTATAAAATACTAAATTATAAAAATAAGCATGTGAGACAACAGTATTATTATTATTATAAATGCTCAATACCAAAAGTAGATTAAAATATAACTGTAGTAAAGAAAGAGAATGAATGCACAGGTAAATATTAATCTTTGAAAACTGAATATTATAAAAAAGTTGTATTATTTTGAATAGATAAAAATGTTTCTAATCTGATGGAGTGTGTATGTGTGTGGGTGTGTGTGTGTGTGTGCGTATGGATGTGTATTAATAACCATAGGGAATATAGTATAATCATTACATGATAACTTAGAATCTCAGAATCACTCAAGGCATTCTGGGACCCCCCACATCCTCACAGTGTTGAAATGTGTCTAAAAATTTGGAATTATTCATAAGAATGCAGCTTCCTTTGTGCCCACCCAGGGATGCCAAAAAATAAAAATAATTAAAAAAATGAAAAAAAGAATGCAGCTTCCAGAACCTCAGAACCTAGAGTTAAAAGCATTTCTCAGCCAGGAGTGGTGGCTCATGCCTGTAATCCCGGCACTTTGGGAAGCCAAGGAGGGAGGAACCCCTGAGGTAAGGAGTTTGAGACCATCCTGGCCAACATGGTGAAATCTTCTCTACTAAAAATACAAAAATTAGCTGGGTGTGGTGGTGTGCACCTTTAATCCCAGCTACTCGGGAGGCTGAGGCAGGAGAATCACTTGAACCCAAGAGGAGGAGGTTGCAGTGAGCCTCAGACCATTATACTCCATCCTGAGCCACAGAGCAAGACTCTGTCTCAAAAAAAAAAAAAGTGTTTCTCTAATCCTTCTTATGTATCCCAGATTTTGATAACTATACCTTGGCAATATTATGAAAGAGGCAATAATTCAATAATTATAATAATGGTAACATTATTAGCACTGATAGCTAACATTTCAAACATGCTGTTTATTTACCATCATTCTGATCATGTTACATGTACTAACTTATTTACTAGGTACAATTGCACCATGAAGTAGATATTGCTTCAAATTCCATTTTGCTATTAAATAATGTGTAGTACAGAGAGGTTAAGTAATCTTTCTAATATAACACAGCATGTAAGTGGCAGAGCCTAGGGCTAACATAGAACCAAGGGAGCCTGATTTTTTAATTTGCCATATTAGCCCTTTCAGAATTCCTTCATGTCTAATCCATGACAAATATTGTGGGTCAAAGGCAAACACAACACAATCCATTTCCAAACAACCTTCAGGATCAGAGGGAAGACAGACAAACTCTGAGACAAATTGCAACTTTGATACAGACATAAGATGATCAGATAGGTAAACTCTTTACTCTATAGGGAAATTTTACACACAGCAGGTGACTGAAACTTAAAGATTGGGTGAGAGTGGCAGATAAGATGATAGCAATATTCCACACAGTACTAGTCATGTCTGAAAAATCACAGACTGTGGCAAGTTTAAAAAAATAGTTAAAAATGGTACAAATTTATTGTGTAGGAAGGGGACAGAGAGAGGAAGGTGATGCTGGAGGGGTAAGTTGGGAAAATCATGAAGGAAAGGGCTTCACCGGAGGGGACTGTTGCGGTCTTTCTGCTCCTTATGTTAGCTAGGTCTGAGCTCTTGTCTCACAATCAAGAAAAATCAGGTTCGTAGACACCAGAGAGCGGGTGGAGTAGAATTTATTAAGCAAAAGAAATGCTTTCAGCAAAGAAGGAAAGTGGTGGGAGGTTCCCCTGCCTGAAGGTGGGAGAGCTCCCTTGTGAGGCTGGGTCTGCAGCCTCTTATGAACTCAGAATGGGGAGTGTATGGTGATTGGTTTGTGAGTATGCAAAAAAGGTTAAAGCAAAGACACCATTCAAAGGTGAGCAAGATAGTACAGAAAAACCAATCAGGAAATGGTAGACATATGTAAAATAAGTGAAGAGTGGGGATCCATCAGATGAAAACATGCAAAATGGGAAGACAAGTTTTCAACCTCGTTTGAGAATTTAACTTGTAGTTCGCCTTTCAAGCTTTAAACTATCTCTGACTTGGAGGTGGGGTTTCACTGGGGACCCACCCCCATCTGCCTAGACATTTGGCTCCCTCCTGCCACGCTCATGACCAGCCTGCAGGCTACAGTTGTACTGACAGCGACACCCCCTTGAGTTGTGCAGGGAAAACGTGCACTAATGTCTTCAGTTGGGGAGTGATCATGGGAGGCAGTTAAAGAACTAAATAATGAGATTAGATTTACTACAAGTTTAAACTGCAGTGCTGTGATGCACACACTCAAAAATCATAACCTACCTAAATGTGATTGAATTTCAGATGTGGTCAAGTATGATTTGGTCTAGTGACAGAGAATTTGTTTTCCAACAGCCCTCTGCTATAACGTTCAAGGTTCACCTAGACTCTTTGCTAAGTTTCTTTAAAGGTTGTACCTTTATCAACTTGGAGGCAATGAAACTAGCTAAGAAAAAAGTGACAATCTCAAGAGAAATAGTCATCAAGAACAATATGGGTGTCTATATTAACTTGAGGCATGGTGGACACAGTGCACTTTTTGAATCTTGCTATATGTAGTACATTTTGCTCAATTACTTGAGAAACAGATGTGGGAAAGACCATAGTAAGTGAAAGAAGCTCAGGTCTGAATACTCCAAACAATTGGTTTGGTGTACAGGGTAGCTTTGCTGCAAGCAGAAGATCATTGGTGAAAACTGCTTGCTTGGGAAGGCATTTCTGAGCAATCTCCAAAGCAGGTTTCATTTCAAATGATATTGCAAAGTAGGCAGGAGCAAAGTACAAACTTCTTAAGAAACTGGAAAAGCATTCATGGAAGAGCAATGAGTTCAACATTTCAAACCAGTTGAGTAACAAAGAAAAATGTATGTAGGTCTTTGGGGAAGCAAACTTTAGAGAGCACTGAGAGAATGATTATAGATGGATTGATAGGAAAAGAGACTAGAAAAAGACTAGGTTGAAGAAAAGAAATAAGAATAGGAGGAAAAGAAAAGGGAGTGAATAAAAAGAAGAAAGTGTTTGGATGCTGTGAAAATGCAAATAATCAGAATTGTTCCTGACTTGATGAAATTGTTATCTAATAAACTGCTAGCCAAGATTCAATCACATGCTGATTTGAGGCCAAATCTTGCTTTCATTTATAACAATTTAACAAATTCCATGAACCTTATTATAATTATGATTCATTAACCTTTTATACAAAAAGTCACATGATTTACTCAAGGTAGCGTACTGCTCTAATTATCTAATATTTTCATATTTTGCAAGGCTTGGGGTAGGTAGGATATTCATGTATAGATAAATGTGATATAGGAGAAATCTGCATCTACTTGCAAAAATATGCTTTAATGCTCTTCCTTAAAAAAATGTTTAAAATGACATATTCCTGGAATAGGGATCGATTTTGTGTGTTGATTTGGTTGTTTTACTTTTGTAGTGACATCATTCATTTAGATAAAGAATAGTAATAATATTGTATTTGTTTGCATTGGGAATTGTCAACACTGAGATAAGTGTTAATAAATATTTTTTAACTTGCTGTACATTTTGGCTGGAGAATCGGTGGAATGTTTGAGTTTAACCTTGGCCTTAAGCTCTTTTCAGAACTACAGAATTGATTTTGTAAGAATAGATTATAAAAATATCCAAAATATCTAGGTGAGGAAGCAGAAAAGTACCTGAGGAGTTTTAGTGTTAGCTAGCGCAATGTAAAGTAGTGAAGAATAAAACAGTTAAACTGTATGCAGAAAGAAATGCTGATGAGATATTGTTTCCCATGCTTGGCTCATACTTCATGCTTGTAGCATTTGTCTTGCAGGGTGATTATCCTGCTTCCAAGAGTCTTCCTTTTCCCTATATTGTCCTTATCTATCATTGCATAATTTGACCTAGCCCAATGTCTTGAGTGAATCAAGAAATGTTTTTAAATTGAGCAAAATTGTTCCCAAGTCACTTCAGCGCAATCCATAATTTTGTCAGTGGGACCACAAAGCATGACACATTGAAAGGAAGGACACTGAAAAGGAAATCAAGCATTATCCTGCCTCAAGGGACAGGTTGTGTGTGTGTGTGTATTAACCTGTATGTATATATGTATATATATAACCTGATATATACATATATATATTTTTTACAGGTTATATATATATATATATATATATACATATATATATATATATGAATGTGTGTGATTGTGGTCTCTGTGTTTCAAGAAAATAAAAAGATATACAAAGCAAGCATGCAATAGATGAGATGGAAGCAAGGATACTGCGCTATAAAATTAGACTAAAAAGATTCTGCAAAGAAGACAGTAAAAAACATATAATACAATCTTCTGGTTGGAGATTAAAAGATCAATTATCATAATAATATTCCTAATTGTTCTGTGTGGACTTTTAAATAAGGTGTAGTTGTTCACATTTACATTCCCCAACAAGCGTGTGAGACAGAAAGCATAATTGTGTTTCTACTTCTAAGAGAAAGGAATTGAGCCTCAGAGAGATTGCCAAACTAGCCAAGGTCAGGGTGAGTGTCTGTTCTTCAACACAGAGTCATTCCTCTGAGTTCACACATTTTAAAAATCAAAGTCTGAAAACAAATTTAAGCCTTCATTTAAAATGGGAGTGTGTGACATTAAGTACAAATAAGTAAGAAATACTAGTTCACATGGTAAAATACATTTTGCATGAGATGAGGAAATATAAATGGGTTTGAAAAGGATCAGATGATTTTTTTCAATACCCACTCATAAAATCTGGTGCTGGTTTTACCTTTCAAGTTGATCTGAGGAAGACCCACTGGGCCTCCCAGGAAGGTTCCCCTTGAGCTCCTGTCAATACCAATGCTTCTCAAACAACCTGTAAATCCTTTGATGTGGAAAATTTTAAGCTATTATTAAAGTTCTGTTTGTGGTAAGATACATCAAATGAGTCACGAAATATGCTCAGAAAAGAATATGGGGTAAGAAGGTTGAAGTGGAATATAGGTTAAAATTCTATGAGCTCTTCCAACAATTTTTCTGGGAATGTAAGATAATAATTACAATGGAATTATTATGGAAATATATACCATATTCCCCATTAAGTGGTTATGACAGATGTATGAAAGAAACATTCTTTTCTTGAAATCACAGAAAAAAAATCCATGACAAATCTGACATATGCCCCAGTACAGCCAAAGCATATGACTTTACTTGATAGAATCCTAGAAATAAGATCACATATTTTGGGAGTACCTTCTAAGAGATTTAAATATAAAGTAGTGTGTGAGGAATAACAATTAGAGCTCGATCCAATTCGTGTGACACCTAGTAGCTCTACAGTTACTGCTAAACTGTTTTAGAACACAATGCTCTGATATGCCCAGTGAAGATTTATTAGAAACAGAAAATACATTGTTGTAACCACTGGTACTTTTAAGTACTTAGTGATAAAGTAGCCAGAGGTAGAGGGAGTAGAATTAATTCAAAAACAGTTGGCTGTGTCTGTGTATCATCTGCGGCTAGCCTTTTAAGTCAGCAGACACATGGCTGGACCTGGACACAAGCAACCATAAGCTCGAATGTCCAGATTCTTTTCATTTCTAAAACAGAGTTGTTCAGACTGTTGATCACAGTGCTATAGAAGCTTATGCAAGCAGTTTTGGGAGTCTCTCTCTCTCTCTCTCCCCCTCTCTCTCTCTCCCCCCTGACTGAGTCTTGCTCTGTTGCCCAGGCAGTACAACCTGAGCTCACTACAACCTCTGTCTCCCGGGTTCAGGAGATTCTTGTGCCTCAACCTCCCGAGTAGCTGGGATTATAGTTGCCCACCACCAGGACCTGCTAATTTTTACATTTTAGTAGAGACAGGTTTCACCCTGTTGGGAAGGCTGGTCTCGAAATCCTGACCTCAAGTGATCTGCCCACGTTGGCCTCCCAAGATTCTAGAATTACAGGCATGAGCCACTGTGCCCGGCCTTGTCTATAGAAACTTTTTTTTTTTTTAATGTAATAGATATAAAAAGAACAGGCAATGCCCAAATGTGTCTCATGAACTAAGGGTAAATATACAGTACAATAGTCTCCCTCTATCTGAGGTTTGCTTTTCACAATTTCAGTTATCCAAGATCAACAATGCTCTGAAAATATTAAATGAAAAATTCCATAAGTAAACAATTCATAAGTTTTAAATTGCATGCCATTTGAGTAACGTGATGAAACCTGACATTGCCTTGCTCTCTGGACCTGGGTTGTCCAGGATCTCCACCTGTATATGCTACCAGCCTGTTAGTCATTTAGCAGGTGTTTTGGGTAACACATCCACTGTCACAGCATCACCGCGCTTGTGTTCAAATAATTCTTATTTCACTTAATGACCTCAAAGAGCAAGAGTAGGTATGCTGCCAATTGGGATATGTCAAAGGGAAGTCATGAAGTGCTGTCTTTATGTGACAATGTGAGAGATTTTTACTTACTAAGGAAAGAAAAGAAAAATCCTATGCTGAGATTGCTAAGATTATGGTAAAAATGAATCTTCTATTCATGAAATTGTGAAGAAGGAAGAAGAATCTGTGCATAGTAGGGTGCAGTACTGTTTGTGGTTTCAGGCATTCACTGGGGGTCTTGGAGTGTACCCCCTGAGGATAAGGGGGACTACTGTAGTTTTACGAAAATGTTTGTTTGAATTATAGGTTTGTGTGGAGGAGGAAAAGTTTGGATGATGGCGAGTCATGGAGACTTGTGTACAGTTTTGGAAAGTAAAATGTATTTCTAAATGTGAGTAGAAACTTAAAAATTGAATAACATTGCCCTAGGCAATGATGCTAACGGCATTATGGAAAAGTTGACAGAAAACTCCCACTGTGGCTGCTCAATACCTTTGGGTTTCCCCAGTGTTACTTTTGGGACTCCAATTTAGGAGCATGTCTCCTTCTACCTTCCATGTCAGCAGAGCCAACCTTAACTTCCTGTCCTCCTATGTGCGAACTTTATTCAGGCTCCAGGCAGCAGAGCTTTCTAACTTACATCTTTGTTGTTCAGCCCATTACACTGCTCACAAATTAATTTTTCTGAAACCCCTCCATGCTCAGAACTCTCCAGTTGTTTTCCATATGGTCAAGATGAATTTTAAACTCTTTAGTATGGAATATAAAAACTTTTGGATCAATTGGTCCTTACTAGTGTTTTTCAGCCTCATTGTTATTGAAGCCCCTAAGATCCAGTATAACAAAACCACTCATCAGGCCTAGGATGTAGGGGACTATTTCCCACCTCTGTGCTTAGGCCCAGTGGCTGTCCTTGTCTACCGTTTATTTCTGTCTTTATAAACGAATAAACTTTTAGTTTGTTCCCAAGTCTGTATTCACATGTCACCATCTCTGAGGAAGCTTCACTGATATTCTCTAGCCCAAGCATCAGTAAGATGATTCATCTTTTTGGCCTTCATGATCCTTTACTAGGTTGTCTCTACTGTTATATTGTATAGAACTTTTTATTCCAAATGTTCAATACAGTATGTGAAACATAGTAGAAGGTTCATCTGTATTTGTTGAATGAGTAAATATCAATAATCATGGATATAATACATATAAAATTATGAATATTTGATGGATACATTTATTTAATTGTTCCACTTTTCCTAAAACTAATAAATATTAATTTATGTACCAATAGTGCAATATTGAAAATGTATTTCCACATGATATAATAAAACCATCATTTAGTACACATGATGCTTTAAGCCCTGTAAATAAGTGCTTGCCTAAGCTGTTCTTGATGAGTTATTATTTTAGTCTACACAACAGCAAAGAGAAATGATTTGTTTGTATATTTATAAATAGTTTTTGTGTCATGTGTTTTTGGATTTTTTTGGTGAAAAGAGGGATAAGCAATGCAGCGACAAACACAATAGAGAGAAAGGGAAATAATGAGATTCTTAAAAGAAGGCAGATATATTCTAAATATGTTTTTTTACCAATAATTTGGGCTCAAAAGACATTTCATATCTTCCATACAGTATAGAAAGTTTCATCAATTCAGTCATATATCTTAAAGGATGAGAAATACAAACACAAATTGTTCTTTTAACTTAAAAAAATAGAAAAAAACTAAATTAAAATGAGCACTATGCTTTTTAAAATGTCAATAAAAAAAGAATGATTACCAATATTAAATTAACATTTTGACCTTTGGTTATTTTGTAGAGTTGTGGTCATCTTCTTTATAGATTAATATATAATTTTTCTTTATCCTTTTAACATGCACCATAAATTAGATCACTTTTCTTGGCATGTAGTGTTTCAGTCACACTACTGCTATAATAGTTAATCAAAGGGGGATTGAATCCCTGTCTTACGAATGTAATCATATATAGATATTTCACACTAATGTTGGCAAGTGTGATCTGAAATACTGGACATATGTGTAACATAAAAGATTAAGCTGACATCTGTGTTTCCAATAGTGTGGATACCAAAGACACAAAGAATTAGGGAATGACAAGTCTGGAAGTCAAAGTACAGAATTAAGAGCAGGTTTGGGAATTAAGGCAATGACTAGATTTTATGAAATCCTCTTTTGTAGGCCCCATTGGGCTTGACAGTGTAATTCACAGGTATTTTTATTTATTATTTTTAAGGAAGGAATATAATATATATCAGCTCTTGCTTTGGGTAATTTTTTTTTTATAATGCTGTAAAGTATATACTCTTAAAATTTTTATTGTCCATGAAATTTGTTTATGAGTCAAGAAATATGTGCATAGTCCTCATTTTTCACCCTGTATTCAAAATACTATTCCCTCAACTAAAATATGAACTCCTTTTAGGCGGGAATATACCCTTGGACTGATTATAGAGTTTCCTTTCTAGGCCTCTGTGCTGTAGAAGACCCTGCTCTGGCCCTGCTCCATGTCTGCCCTTTCTTATGAAGCAGAAAGTTTATGGGGCTATGGGGGTATGCCCCTTGGGCATATGGGACCCATGCCCCACCCTTTTGCTTCCTAGACTATGCCTCTGCTGACTGAAAATGAGCATAAATCCCCGAATCTGGAATTTAAGATCTGGGCATTATCTAGCCCTTGACTCCTTTCCTGGTACCCTCTACCAAGACAAGTGGTCGGGTGCTTGTTTCATTTTATTCTCTGAACATGTCCAGCTCATCTTTGCCTCAGAATGTGGCACCCAGATGTTTCGTTTGCCTCCAGTGCCGGAATCTCTGTTTTGAAGACTGAGTTCTTCCCTATGGCCAGGTCTCCACTGAAACATCGACTCCTCAAAGCGCATTTCTCAGATCAACTGTGGCAAAGGGATTCTTTTACTAATATTTGTTTTTGTGTATATCCATATGGAATGCAAATTTCACTGGAGCATAGTTTTGTCCTCTTTATTACTGCCTTGTCCTCTGTAAACTTTTGGTGCCCAGAATGGCAACTAGAACATGAGACATACTCAAAAAGTATTTGATGAATCAATGGTTATTAGGTGAATTATCTGTTATAATCTACATGTTCAATAAATGTATAATGTTTGAAGGAATAAAGCAATGAATTAATAGTTGAATGAAGGGTTACTTTATTCTCCTGACTTCTAAAACATACAGTCATTTTACTATTACACAGTACTCATGCTCATGCAATAAACCCTACTGGCCCCTACAAAGGCAAGAGAGTTGGCTGTACACTGTATATATGGCAGTAAATTCTTTATCTTCCTGGCTTTGCATTGTGACATGACAGATCCTCCCACCAATAAGTGGCGACTGTCTCTCCTGCCTTTGCATCTCTGTCAGCCATGCTGCCTACTTTGGCCAATGAGTCATTGGCAAACATACCAGCAAAAAAGGTTTTCTTTTCTTGCTGCTCTGGAAACCACTGAGTCCACCATGTGAAAAGCTCAGACACTCTACTCAATGGTAAGAAACATGTGGCCCTAAGCCCACATTAACCGAGGTAACTGGCTACCAACTACCATTTATATAGGAATGACACAATCCTAGATCATCCAGCCTTCAGTCAACCCACCAAATAACTACAGATATATGGTTGAGATCAGAAGCTAGCAGCTGAGCTGGCTCAGTCCAGACAGATCATCCAACCAACTCAAAAAATTATAAATCAAATACATGATGGTTGCTATTTTTGGTCCCTAAGTATTGGTGCAATTTGTTATATGGCAAAAGTAAACCAATACTGAGGCACTATAGAAAAAAATAAAACAGGTCCTGCTATAACTGTGTTTTCATAAATTTAGGTAGCTTTTTAAAGTGTCAATATTGCACTCAAATTCAAAAAAAGTCATTTTGCAATGGCTGCTTTTAAAGAGCTCATTAATAAAATGTCTCACTTGTTTGACAGAAGAAAAACTAGAATTTATCATACCTGTATATAATTGAATTTGATAATGAATCATTTTTATATATCTCAAAGGTATATTTGAGTGACTAATTGAAAACAAGTTCCATGTTGATTAGTTAGAGGTTGAATTAAAATAGATGAAAGCCTAACTTTCTCTTAAATGCTGGCATCACAGGATTTGCCATGATTGTATTAAGTTTGAAAGAGCAGCAGTGAGGTTGCAATTTTAGAATGTTCTGTTTAACCCACAGTTCAAATATATTTTGATATTATGATACTAAATTTACGGCAGAAGATCAAATCATCTTAATGTCATTGGGTAGCATGTTTTGATACATACATTAACACCATATTATTCTGCTTAAAAATCATTGAAAGTTTTGCTGAGAAAAGTTTTGGCCTCCAAGCATATTTTAATGAATGATTCCAATACCACACTAATCTGATATGTGAATTTGAATTGCTAATATTATAAAAATTTGCTGCCCATACTGCTACTGTTGACGCTCACTTCTACTAAAGCAGATGTCTATTATCCATATTACTACATACACATTAAACTGCTAATCTAAGGGATAAAAAAATTGAATAACCTATTTCTCTTGTTGTTATTGTTACATTGAAGAGTCCCTAAGATGTAATGGTGAAGCAGACTTTTATCATCGTAACATTTTTTTATATTGGTATGTATTCACTTCTAACATTCCTCTAGCTCATTAGAGTACTTTGAACTGTTTTGCCAATGGCAATATGTTCAATCTGTAGTATTACGTTTTCCCAATCAGAAAATCATGTATGCTATTCCTATGTCTCATATAAGCATCCTGTCCAGGCCATTCCAAAGTACCATCTGTCATATAGGCACTATCATTCGAATGAAGATGTTTCTGCTCAGTTAGTAGGAAACAAATGGTGGGCAAAATCATCATGACACAAAAAGGATGAATGTTGAGAAACATTAAGTTTACCCTGCCACCATGGCTCCCTTGTGGAAATTACTTTTAGTTTGTGATTAGTGGTAGGCAGGCAATAGCTGCCTACCTGGTATATTCTGAAGTTATGTAGAACACCTGTGGATTAATAAGAATCACCTGTCAAAGAGCAAATATGTACATGGATGAATCTCTGCCCAAGGCCTTCAGTCCTGGAATGCTGCAAGCCCCACAGGCTCTCAGGCTGTTGGTCCCCAGAGTAGATCCACTCTGTTGGCTGTCTGGGTGTCTGCCTCTTACTGCCTCTCAATACCTTCAGCCCACCTGGTGGGAGTCTCCCAGCTGAGCTGGTTCTCATTAGATGAAGAGATTGAGAATAGAGTCTGTCTGTCCCTTCTGAGTCAGGTATGGACTTTCAAATAGACAAAGAGCAAAGTGTGGTGGCATATTCCTGTAGTCTCAGCTGAGGCAAGAGAATAGCTTGAGACTAAAAGTTAAGGATGTAGTGCACTATGATCACAACTGTAAATACAGAGTTCCTGTCACTAAAAAATAAAGAAAATAAGATAAAAAATAAAACCTTCCACATATATCCAAATGTACATATCAGCCAAATAAAACTGTTTTAGAGTAAGATATTTTCCTCTTCTCAAAAAATAATATTTTAGACCGAAATGCTGATGTGGGGAAGGACTCACTCAGTCTTGGCCATGTATCCTGAACCTTTACCAAACACTGTAACTATTCTTACTGTGGTGGTTTTTAAATGCATCCAGAAAGTCTTTGATACTTCTTTTCTCAAGAGATACGACTTTATTCTAAATGTGGACTGAATTTAGTAACTAACTTCTAGTGAAGAGACACTAGTAGACGTGATGATGTGTTGCATCTGAGACAAAGTCCTAAAAGGCGTTGTGCCTTCCTTCTTGCTCTGTCTTGGCTAAAGCACTTTTGGAGAAGCCAACTTCCATATTATGATGATGTTGGAGCAGCCCTATGGATAGGTCCACATGGCAAGAAGAAAAGAAAGTCTCCTGACAACAGCCATGTTAATGAACCATATTGAAAGCTTATCTTCTAGCCCCACCCAAGCCTTTAGATGACTGAAGCCTTGATCAAGGATATTGAGTACAATTTCAGGAAAGAACCTGAGTCATAATCACTCAGCTAAGTGGCTCCTGAACTCTTGACTCACAAAAAGAGTGCAATAAGAAATGTTTATTTTTTTTAACTGTTACGTGTTGGGGTAATCTGTTAGCAAGAGATAACTAGTACATCCACTGAAACAATCAATTAATTCAATAAAGACATTAAATAATCTTTTTTAAAAAAATGTTGATTTTCAATATATTTGCTCCCTTTAAAATGGGTAGTTTGGTTGAAATGTTTTCTGCCTTTCATAAAATCTGGTAAGGTTATTTTAGGAAAAAATATAAAAATAAAATTGGGCAATTAGGAAAAGTACTTTATGTATAAAATTTATGCATAAACTGAAATTATAAAAAGAATGGAATTAAAAAGTTAGTTAGGGATATGTGTATAATTATGCATAAGTATGTATGCAGTGGAGTTACCTGATCTGGGATGCTCTTACTACAAACTTACAAGCACATAAGCATCTTTCCCCTGTATGTTTATACATGCAATAGCATATGAGGAACTTTTTCTTTGAAAGCTTGAAAGAGGAAATCGTTTGTAATTGGGGGATGTGTTAAGGTTTGAGAAAGAAGGAGGAGGGGGAGAGAGAGATCGAAAAAGAGAGAGGGAATGAGAGATTGTGAGAAATTGGCTGAGAAGTCCCACAATTGGCCATGTATAAGTTGTAGATCTAGAAAATCCAGTGTCACTCCAAATTAAAAGTTCAATTCCAAAGGCCTAAGAACCAGGGAAGCCAGTGCTTTAAATCCCAGTCCAAGTGCAGGGGTAGATGCAAAGAGTTATTCCTGTCGAGTATGACATGGGGAAAAGGGGAAAAAGTCCATCCTCCTACACATTTTGTTCTGTTCAGGTCCAAAATGGATTTAACAATGTCTGCCCACCTGGAGAAAGACAATCTACTTTGCTGAGTACAGCTATTCAAATGCTTATCTCATCCAGAAACACTCTCACAAACAAACCCAGAGAAAACATTTAACCAGATATTCCTTGATCCAGTCAAGTCGACACATAGAATCAACTATAACAGGGGATGATGCTAATAGTGAAAGACTAAGTAAAATATAAGAAATTGTGTAACCCATGGTCAGCCCCCAAGGTTAGATTTGATTTCCTATGGTAGAGAAGAAAGGGCCAGAAGCTGACTTAACCATTCAAGGAAGATTATATCACCTAGGCTGGCAATCACCTTGTGCCCAGAGTCCCATAAAATATGAAACTGAATGAGAGAAAAAAAATCATTCTCCCATCTTTCCTACAAATCATCAATACTTTGTAGAACATAAATTACCATCCTTAGGAAAAAAGAAATTGGAAGGCTCCAACATTTGGAGTCAACAGACACTGCAGGGGAATAAAAGATACAAGAGCAAGAGGAGGGAAACAGGGCGGGCCCTATGTGGTGACTGCAGTCAACAATTTGCTCATGTAAGGCCCTCCTTTGAGAATATACAGAAAAACCGATGTATTCTTAAATGATTAATCTCTTAGGAGCTAGGAAACCTGTGGGTGAGAAAAGTGCAATTATTTATAAGCCACAGTCCAGGAGGTCTTGGATATGCATTAAAGTTTATCAATATGCCTCCAACTTCAAAGTGTTTCTTTCCTCCCTCCCTTCCTCCCTTCTTTTCTGCTTATCTTTGTTTTCCTTTCTTCTTCCTTATATCTAACCTGCCACCTTTTTTTTTTCCTCCCATTCCTTTATATTCTACATTGTTGGATTACATTATCTCTAGCATCTGGATGCACTGGCTAAGAGTTAGGACTCTGATTCAGGTTGCATTTAGTGATGTGGGCTTCTTGCCACACATACACACACATACACAACCTGCTTCATGTTAGACACCTCAGCCTATTTTCTAACCCTACTAGGGATTTTTTTGACCATACTCTATGGTTTATCACACACCTCTGGAATCTCGAAAATTTAGTAATCATCTTATGTCATTCCAGATTTTAGTTTCTGGGGGTTTGAGTGTTACCTTGAAGATTTTCTATTGCAGCAGGTTGAAACTTGGCATACATTTTGACAGCCAGATGCGATATTTCTTCCTGATTGCTTGGCTCATAGTCACTTTAATAATGAATTGTTTTCCCAAGTAAAACTCAGTGGAGGTGCAACATCTGGTTTCTAGTGAAAAAGCTGACTTAATTTAGTCAAATCCCTGGTGTGATTTACAAAGCACCAAAGAAGGTGGAATACTTTGACACATTGTAGAATACCGACTGACTATGTCTACATTGGCAAGGGTTTTCTAAATGGCTCATTTAAGGCAATCAGGGAATCTTTTATTTGGTACCACCCTAACAGCCAAAATGTTTACATTTCTAAATGAAAACTTTTATCTGCAGCTGAAAACATTTCCAAGAAAAAGTAAATGCTTTGGTCATTAAAGGCAAAGACAAGGTTTTCTTTTGAATGGTGGTGATGGTAAAATATTTTCCAAATATTACCAAACACTACAAGAAAAATGTAAGCATTCGATAAATTCCTGGCTTCAAGTACAATCGTTAGTAGAATTTTAAACAAGTTCAGATTTTCAGACAGGCTACCAATTTTCACAGTGGAATAGCTGGGTATTTAAAAACACACCTAAATATAATGGTAAATTAAGTGCTGATGTGAGCAAAATTATCAGGATAATTGACACCAGCCTTCACATGTATGCACAATTTTTATAAATTACCAACAAAAATTAATTCAATGCCTCAACTGGTGACATTTATAAAAATTTTATTTCTGTTTCTTTGAGGTGTGAACTCAGATTTGGAGGTAATATACAGTTAATTTGCATTTTCTGCTCACTCATAGCATGGTAGGTACTATCAAGGAAAAAGTCAAAACTTGGTTTTGAGCTATGAAAATGTCTTTGCCACAATCAGCATTTTTTTTTCTTATGGTATGATTGATACATGAAAGAAAACAGATTATTACCAACATATTTTTTGGCTGTTGATGTTGTCATAACAAAATCAGTGAAGTTATAATGAGCTAAAAATAATAAAATTAAATTTTCTACAGCAAACAAAAATGGGTAAGTATAATTCCCTACAAAATTAAATAGGAACTATTGTCTTAGGTTTAAGTGATGTATAACAGTAAATTTTGTAGTGAAGGTAGAAAGTCACACAAAAGCTTCTTATAAACTTTATAATTTTAGGACTAAATAAGTATAAAGCTGGCATGAAGTAATCATCATGACATCAAGGCTAATTACATTCTTAGCGACATCAAGGTATCAACTACTATAGTAAATATGTTTCAGATTTTGCACTTATACATACATATATTTATATCTCAATAGGTGTACTCCTTTCTCATAGTTTTGTGTCAGTTTAAAACTTGCATCTTTGGTTTTAGCTTTTAAAATTAAGAATGGATTAAGAATTAAACATTTATAATTTTCCAATTCTACTTCTGTTATAAATTATGATAAGAGCTGTCATGTAAATTATGTCATGAAACTTTACAACCTCCCTAACCCATAATATTATTGTTCATTTGTAACAGATGAAGCAAGCCAGAATCCATGCAGTTACACTGAAAGTCTAATAAAAGCAAGAATTCTTGTCCTTTCTAATTATTTACATTTACTCTAATAACAAAGTGTGTTTTTATCTGACTTCCTATCAAATGTAATACATTCCACTCAACACTACAACGAACCTGTATTTTATGCTGATGATATGGTTGGGATTCATGTGGCCACCCAAGTCTATGTTCAATGGTAATCTCTGGTGTCAGGGGTGGGGTCTGAAGGGAGGTGATTGGATCATGGGGGTGGATCCTTTGTGAATGGTAAAGCACCATCCTTTCGTTATATAGCACCATCCTGCTATTTATATGATAAAGTTCTCACAATATCTGGTTGTTTAAAAGCATGTGGCACCTCCCCACCTCCTGCTCAGGCCACGTAAGATGTACCCGTTTCCCCTTTGCCTTCCACCATGATTAAGTTTCCTGTGGTCTCCCCAGAAGCCAATCAGATGCTAGCATTATGCTTCCTGTACAGCCTGCAGAACTGTGAGCCTATTAAATCTCCTTTTTATGTAAATTACCCAATCTTGGGTATTTCTTTATAGCAATGCAAGAACAAACTGGTACACTCTATTACTATTTTGAGACTTACATTTTTAAATATTTAAAATACAGTACAATTACTTGTCTTATAAGACATTTGTCATTACTGAAGTTCACAAATGTAGACATTTTGGGCATTTCTTAAATATACACTGTAAGTTAGCTTGTGGGGTCAAATGACGAGACACACCAGATGACACTGCCAATTAATTTTACACTTTGCTTATGGACATACGCAGCTTATATCCTAGAAATACTTGTTAAAATTAGATAATGTACATGATAGCTTCATAAAGTAACTGCTAAATTCTTTCTCTAGAAAACCTCTGGTTTTCCACTTAAGATCTTTAACTAATTAGATGAGATTCACAAAAAAAAAAAAAAAAAATAGGTGTGGGTGGTAGGTACCTGTAATCTCAGCTACTTGGGAGGCTGAGGCAGGAGAATTGCTTGAATCCAGGAAGCAGAGGCTGCAGTGAACTGAGATCATACTACTGCAGTGCAGCCTGGGAAACAGAGTGAAACTCTGTCTCAAAAAAAAAATATTGTAATGGGGAAAATATTACGAATATGGTGACCTTCTGCTGTAGTCACTTGCAGTCTTCTAATAGGTGGTTCAATGTGCTGTTCAAACAAATAATTTCGAATTTCAAGTCATTTTTTTTGAGACGAAGTCTTGCTTTGTTGCCCAGGCTGCGGTGCAGTAGCACTATCTCTGCTCATTGCCAAGTCTTTTATTAAATACCTCCTTGTAATCTAGAACCAACAGCCATTAAATCTCTATTATCCTATCTTTCTCACTCTCTATTTCTTATGAATTATGATTAAATTAATTAATCTAACACATAGTTTAAAAATTGTCTTACATGAAATATGTAGGGAGTTGAGAGTCAGGGTCAGAACACTTGGAGCATTTATTTGACATTAACATTTCTGCCAATCAAACTGTTAAGTCTATGAGATGCCAGACACCTAATGTGCTGTTTCTATTAGGTAACATATTTAGTAGATTACTGTTTCATCAGTTCATTTCCTTGTTACTAGAGAAGTTACATTACTTTGTAGATGTTTTTTCCAATCTCACTTGGAATTCTCCTGCATTTTGTCTTTGTTTCTTTATATCTGGATCAAATGCTGTTTGGCTTCATCAAATTAATAGTTTTGGAATCATTTACATGCAGTCAGATATTTGGGACAGTCATCAAACATGAAGGTTGATGAAATTTGTTAAAAGATTTGAATAATTTTGTTTATTTTTAAAGATGAAATTAAGCAGTGGAAAGTCAGATTTCATTAATATTAAATAGCTATTCTCAGCATGATAAGTTGCAGGTTAAAGTCAAGAAATCAGCCTCATATTTGCCTGTTTCAAAATGACAGACTTGTGATTGTGGGAGCTGCTTATTTCCTGCATGGGAAATAAATTGCCCAGTGTTAGAAATGTCCTGATAGGTCCAAAACAGTGCATTTCATATAGATGATCTTTTCCTCATATTGCTGAAAAAATCAGGCTGAGAGAGGTTAATGATGTGCTCTCGAGCACATGGCTGGATAAGTACCAGGATAAAGCTTAAGCGTCCATTTCTTAGCTCCACCTCACAGGCTTTTGGCCTCATCTTGCAGTATATCAGGCTTTTACTACAACTGGCTTCTACTCCTGCTGCACAGCCATCATCTTCCTCTTGTTAGATGCTCATCAAGAAAAGTCATGCTGTTAGTACAGGCAAAAAAAAAAAAACAAAAACAGACACTAAAAGAGAATAGAATAAAGACATTGATGCTGATCAGGCTCTGACAAGTCTTGTACATCCCATCTTTGCTCATTGCAAATGGAATGAAAATAATGCAGAGTCTAAAAGTGGGATGAAGCTCAAGGTGTTTTCTAAGGAATTGGAATTTTGTCTGAGCGTGGAAGAATGTATGGTTACTCAATTTTGGTGGTGCTTCAGTGAATTTAAATAGACCATGCCTGAGATTACATAGGGGAGCTGTCAATGGAAATACACATTTTATGATTAAGTAATTCCTGACCCTTGAGCAAAATTTGAAAAATGAAAAAATATTTCAAAAGAAAACAAAATCAACTTTAACCTTTATAAAGAGACACCATTCAAAATATTTTGGATGTATGTCCAAGTCCATTTTTCCTTATACAATTGAACTCATTTTCATAAAGTTTCCTATTTTTCTTTTCACATTTTATTGTGAGCATATTTCCAGCTTACTAAAATGAGTTAGCCCATACACATTATGAGGATGCAATATTATCATATGGTATATGAACACTCTATGTTTATTTATTACCCTTCTGTCAACATTTAGATTGTTCCACATTTGTTGTAAATAAAATTGTAATGGACATGTGGATTACAAAATTTTAACAGTTAAAACACAATGCTTTAATATGCAAGATAGTTTTTAAATTATGTATTACTTTTTTGTATTTGCCATTTAAGTTGACACAATCGGGAGCAAAGCAAATACTATTTTTGTAAGTCCAGTTTTTAGACTAGTTGATGAAAAACTATAAATACCAGGCAATATTTCACTGAATTAAAATAAAACCTGCTGGTTTCTGTAGTGATGAAACAGCAAGTGTGCTTTGAGGCCAGCGTTTTTCAATATTCAATTGTACGCCCAGAAAAATAGTCTAATGCTGATTACAAATACTTCAGCATGATTAAGGCTGATCTCTTCAGAAATAACCTCTGCTTTTTAGTCAAAACGTGACTGGAAACAAATCCCTTCATGTATCTTTTTCTGGAAGTCTTGCTTTTCCCTTTAGGCATGATGTTAGTCATTATGGTGCAATTTTTATTATGTGTACAATATTCATATTTATGTAGTCACTGACACCTCATCCTGTCATGATTTGAATGCAGATGAGTGAGTAAGTAATGACGGTGATTTATTATGGTAAAAGTAAATGTATGACTTAAATTCTTCTAAAGGAACATCTTTACTATGAAGACAGGTGTTATGTTTAAGACCATTTATAATCTTCATATCTGTTTTATTGTTTCTTTCTGCATTTTTTCAAAACCAAAGAAATTTTGATCCTCATAAATATGGGAACTTAAATGGAGACAATCCTATGAAGTCATTCTCTTAAATCCAACAGGAACGGGAAAGAAAGGGACATCATTGTTTCTATTTACACTTGATATATTGATTAGCTGGCTTGTGTAATTCACCATGTCTTAAAACTCTATCAGTCATTTAAATATTTCAATACCAAGATATTAATAAATTATATGATGTCTTTATTGATCCATGCAGTGCAGGTGTAGGTATCAGCATTACTAGTCATCTTTGGGGCTGTTTTCATAGCACAGATCAGAGTAACAGGATCATGATGACAAATTGATGTTATAATAAAAACCACATTGCACATATGCCTTCTTTTTATTAGAATGAAACTACTGGATTTTGCTTTATTTAACTAAAATTTATCCCGATATGCTAAATATTTTCAAATACTATGTGCTGAACTAAATAAATAAGTTCAAGTCCCCAATATTTTAGGCAAAATAAAGTAATAGTTATGTTTAATATTATAGGATAACTGTTTCTTCAGACTCACACAATCTCTGTTTTTCTTTATATACCTAATTGATATATTTTCTATTCTCATATAGGAAATCGTGTTATATAGACTCAATTTTGTCGTATTCCTCAGTTGATGCTTTATACATTTACTGGCCAGCGTACTTTCCAGTTTCACATTAAATACTTATCAATCCATTATAAAGAATTCTGTTGTATATTGAGCAAGCAATCTGAAGTCACAATATTTCTTATATATGCTATAAATTCGAGATTAAAACTTTTTTAGAGATTCATTGCTTCCAGAAAAACATTCCCACAGATGGAGGCTTGTTAATTATTCTTACCGTGCTGCTTCTTTAGTGAACATCAAGTGGGATGTTAATTTGCCATTTGGGAAGGTTTTATTGAAGGTTTATAATGAGACATTTCTAAAATAATGGTGTTATTCTGTGTTTTAGCCTTGGACATAGAATAAGAGGACCCCCATTCTGGCCCTATGAACAGTACTCTATGGACATATAGCTTTGTATAAATTTTGTGACTTCTAAGAGGCTTTTCTCTCATTTATGAAATGAACAACAATGCTAGCTACCTTGTTATTGAGGTTAATAAAGAATGTTATATTTTATAGGCTGCAGTGCACTGGGAATATGCAGTGGTATTAATGCCTTAATTGTTGACATTAAAGTATCACTAACTGCATTCTAATTATGAATATTTGTACTTCTGTTAAAAGTAGCAAGTGCCTAAAAATGTGTCCTATGTGTAATACAGGACTTTACTGTATATGTTATTTTGCTAAAGCTGCCAAAATATACCCTGGGCTCAATGCCTTAAACAACAGAAAATATTTTCTCATAGTCCTAGAAGCTGGAATCAAGGTTTTGGCAGGATGGACTTAATCTTGAGGCCTCTTTCCTTGGCTTGTAGATGACTGCCATCTCCCTTTGTCTTCACATGGTCTTGCCTGACTTCCTTTAAGGACATCACTTACAGGGACTGGATAAGGTCCCACCCTAATGATCTCATTTAACATGAATTACCTCTTTAAAGATCCTATCTCCAAATGCATTTACATTCAAAGGTAATGGAGGGTTAGGACCTCAGCATATGAATTTAGAGGAGAAACTATTCAGCAAACAACACTGTATAGTAACATTTTCCAAATTGTTGTCTGCTGAGCACTTGTATCCGGATGTTCTTTAGTGACAGGTTACACTGGTGAAACAAGTTGGGAGAACACTAAATGATATACCAATTTACGTTTCTGTTTGGTTGATACTGTGGGTCTTTTTACAAGATAAAGAATGGTAATTTCCAGGAGGATATTATAGGAGCTAGGCTTTCCTATATTTATTTGACCAAAAATCTGATTTTGTGGTTTAGAAAAGGCTGTTGCATATGCATAGTAACTCATTTCTATTTTAAAAAGACAGTAATACAAATCTGACACACTGGAAATATATATCTTAGGGTGGGCTCAATTATAGATGGGATAAGTAACTACCTCTACCATATTTGTGTGGAGAAGCAAAAATAAAAACATGTCCTTCACTTTATTAGAAGCCAAATAAATGTAGCATTTTTTCTGATGCAAGCAATTACCATGAATTGCCATTATATTTCACTTAAGACAGATGTTTCTGTCTAGGTTTTTGTCTCTTAGAAAGATAAAATGCTTTTATGTTAATGGGTTATGTTTTATACTTTTATTTTAATAATATCAATTATTAACTCTTGAGAATGGTCTAATAAAATACTAATTTCCTTTTTCTTAATGAGATCTCGAGGGAATGGAATGAAGGAAGTTAAAATTAAATGGGAAGAAACGTAAGAAAAGACAGAACAGTTGTTCTCAATCCACGCTCTGCATGTAAGTCACATGATAAGACTTTAAACATGAAAATGGCATGGCCCTATCCCTAACATTTCTGATTCAAATGACTGAGTCAAGGACAGACGTGTTTTGAAGCTCTAACCATGATTCTAATATGCAGTCCAGAATAAAACCATGGTTCAGAGGAGAGAGGCTAATTAAGAGGTGTACCAGATCTATTAGGGAGAGTTCCAAAAACATTAGGTACTTAAGTAGGATGACAAAAACAAAACGAAACAAAAGGAATTGCTAATGGCACTAGAAAATGAAATACAAAAATACAAAGGTCTTATTGATAAAATTCCCTGAATCAGTGAGTGAAAATGAAGTAATAAGTAGGCATTGCGAAGAGCTAAAATAAATGTTATCTTGCAAAACTGAAACTCTATATCCATCAAATAATGAAAGTCTCAGACTATAAAATCAATGTGCAAGATCACTAACATTCCTATATGCCCAACAACAGTAAATTCAAGAGCCAAATCTGGAACACAATCCTATTCACAATTGCCACAAAAATAATAAAACATCTAGGAATACAACTAACCAAGGAGGTGAAGTATGTCTACAAGGAGAACTATAAAACACTACTCAAAGATATCAGAAATGACACACAAAAAAATGAAAAATATTCTATGCTCATGGACAGGAAGAATCAATATCATGAAAACTGCCCTACTGCCCAAAACAAGTTATAGATTTCAGTACTTTTCCTATTAAACTACCATTGAGATTCTTCACATACTAGAAAATAAACTATTTTAAAATTCATCTAGAACAAAAAAAGGGCCTGAATTAGCCAAGACAATTCTAAGCAAAAACAACAAACCTGGAGGTACTATGCTACCTGACTTCAAACTACACTACAGAGCTACAGTAACCAAAAAGCATGGTACTGGTACAAAACCTCACACATAGGCCAAAGTAACAGAATAGAGAACCCAGAAATAAGTCTGTACACCAAAAAACTGTCTGATCTTTGACAAATCTGACAAAAACAAGCAATGGGGAAAGGATTTTCTATTCAGATAGCCTTATATAGAAGATTAAAATTGGACCCCTTCCTCATACTGTACATTAATACAAAAATTAACTCAAGAAAAACTACAGGCTTATACATAAAACCCAAAACTGTAAAAACCATGGAAGACAACCTAGGCAATATCATTCATAGGAACGTAAGGAAGGGCAAAGATTTTATGACAAACACATCAAAAGCAATTGGAACAAAAGCAAAAAAATGACTAATGGTATTTAAACTAATGAGCTTCTGCACA
Source organism: Cebus imitator (assembly GCF_001604975.1). Taxonomy (NCBI): domain Eukaryota; kingdom Metazoa; phylum Chordata; class Mammalia; order Primates; family Cebidae; genus Cebus; species Cebus imitator. The sequence continues at coordinate 4,790,928 of NW_016107349.1, read as the reverse complement.
GCAAAGGAAAGTATCGACAGAATGAACAGACAACACAGAGAATGGGAGAAAATTTTTGCAAACAATGTATCTGACAAAGGTCTAATACCCAGCATCTATAAGAAACTTAAACAAATTTCTAAGAAGAACAACCCTATGAAAAAGCAGGCAAACGACATGAACAGACACTTTTCAAATGAAGACATACATGCAGCCAACAATCAAAACATGCTCAACATAGCTGATTATTAGAGAAATACAAATCAAACCCACAATGAGACAACATCTCATGTCAGTCAGAATGGCTCTTATTAAAAAGTCAAAATATAACAGATGCTGGAGAGGTTGCAGAGAAAAAGGAATACTTATACACTATTGGTGAGAGTATAAGCTAGTTCAACCATTGTGGAAGACAGTCTGAAGTTTATTCAAATACTAAAGACAGAAATATCATGTGACCCAGCAATTCTATTACTGGATATATACCCAGAAGAATACAAATTGTTCTTTTATAAAGACACATGCACATGGATGTTCATTGCAACATTACTCACAATAGGAAAGACATGGAATCAACCTAATTGCCCATCAGAAATAGACTGCATAAGGGAAGTGTGGTACATATACACCATGGAATACTATGCAGCCATAAAAAGAATGAGATAATATTTCTTGCAGGAACATGGGTGGAGCTGGAGGCCATTATCCTTAGCAAACTAACACAGGAACAGAAAACTCAATACCACATGTTCTCACTTATAAGTGGAAGCTAATTGATGAGAAAACATGGACTTATAGAGGGGAACACCATACACTGGGGCCTACCTGAGAGTGGAAGATTGGAGGAGGGAGAGTATCATGAAAAATAACTAATGGGTACTAGGCATAATACCTGGATGACTAAAACAGAAAAAAATGGCAAAATATTAACAGGTTTCAAAAGTATGTAGTTTAATAATGTCTTTGGATTAAAATACCTGGGGATATTAATTTATACTTAGGTAGCTAGATTTTATTTCAATGATGCCTAGTACTCTATTTTTTTCTTAACACTTCTTATAATTAACTTATTTTGACTCAATACTAACTGTATTGTATGCATTCCCAGCTAAGGAATTTGAAGCTAAGTGATTTATGTGATCATTAATCAAACCCAGACCTTGATAGAAGACCAAGATAATTTCTATTATTCTGTTATGACTACCTCAAAAAGCAAAATCCCTGAAACTATTGCTATATATATGTGTCTATCTACACATGCACACACATACACACACACACACACACATATTTACACATACATATACATGTAGAGAGAGAAGAAGGAGACAGACAGACAGAGTTCATTTCAGAAACTGAACTTCAGTATTACATAAAATATATTTCATTTATCTATGTCAGAGTGACTATGCTATAGAAACAAATATAATCCAAATTGGATTTTCAGAAAACTATAAAAATGTTCCAAAATTTATACATATTAATTCACTGATAATCTGAGAATCATTTTTGGCTTTTCTCTTACGGTAAGGAAGAAAAGGATAAGTAAAAATAAAGATCAACTGATATCCTGCTGTGTTCATATCAGGCACTTCCATATATATCATCAATTTCATAGTCACTACTTTTTGAGATAGAGTACCCCCATTTTACAGATGAGGAAACTGAGTGTGAGAGGGAGTTTATTAGAAAGTATAAATTTGTTAAGTCTGAATTTAAAATTCTAATTTCAAAATCCTTGCTTCATTCATATTTGGAAATGGATGAATTCTACTGAATAAACAGAATTGGAAGGAAAGAAAAATATCATTCAAATATTTTATTACATTTACACATTTTGCAAAGTCTGAAATCAATGATTCTCAAAAAAGAGAAAAAAAAGTTAAAAAGATAAAATATACCTCACATGATGACTCAGAACTCGGTTTTTAGCACAGCAGTTTTCTTCTGATATTTCCCATTGTATCTTGCTTTAGAATACACAATCCTTAAATGTTTTATTTATATTTTAAAAGCAGGTATATGAGCTCCTTATTTTTGTTCTGTATCTCACAAAGCAGCATTGCCTTAAATTATATCAGAAGACTTTGGATTTCTTCTATTTGTTTTATAATTAAATAATGAGGAAAATATACCCAGATTTTTGGAGTTTTCCCAATTATTACTTTGAAGAAAATATTCTTTCAACCTTCAGCTGAAGGGAAGTAGATACAGAGCAGGCTTCCTTCTGTCCCTATGCCCCCATTACAATTTGGACTTGACCTTGGCTGACTCATTTTAGGGCACAAGAACGAATGTGTAGGACCATTTGATGAAAGGCAGAGTAGTGTGATAAAGTCCACATGGGATAGAGATGGAAGGAGAGCTGACATTTGTACCGAACAATGATGATTAATAAAAACAGAATTGCTCCACTCCCTTCTTATGTTTTATTCTATGTAAATATTCAAGGCTAGCACCAATAATCTTCTTAAATTTATTGTCTATTGACAGAAATATTGCAGATGCTTTCAACACAAATGTAATTCATTACAGGGAAATTCTTATTATCCTTATGAAATGCTACATTATCAGAGATATAAAGCTTAAAGAACATGTAGCCTGAGATTTAATTTTATGGTGCAACCTCAGGGTAAGGTTGCAGGAATTAGTAAAATGTTGAAGGTTAAGCTGAGAATCATTTTTCACAAATATGTCAAGGACTGTGCTGGAGATGTATTTAGAGAGGTTTACACTGTGCATTCCTTGCATCTTTAAACAAACGCAATTAAAACATCTTCATTAAATTTGGATATTTGTGTGGAAGATGGAGATCTGAGTATAAACGAGAAGAGGAAATGACATTCTGAATTTTTTGACTTTCTAGAATGTGAGACTTGGTGAAATGTTGCCTATTTTATTGAACCCATGATTGAGTCTCAATTTCTGCTGCCATGGCTACTTTTCAAAAGTTCATTGTAAAACCATTAGTTAGTTAAGGACAGGAACTGGCTCACATTTTCTCACTGAGTCATTCTGTCCACTTAATTTAGTACCACTTCTGGGTTGGGTGTGCTCTGGTGGGCATTAGTACTTAGTACAATGAAGCTCATTCTTTATGCTCACTCCCATAGATTTTTCCACATGCCTCTCTCCCAGATCTCCAGTCTTGCTCTTCTAGCCAGGCCACTGACCAACCAGCTAAGCCATTTGAGCTATCTCAACAACATATTAGACACCACACACAATCCTTGCCAGCAAATTGAGCATCAATAAATCAATGAGCTACCTGTTCTTGTTTTATGACCTGCTCTGTACTTATTTTGAAGCAACACTCTTAGGATCCACTTGTAAGATTACCCTCTGGGTTTCTTTGCATACATGCTGGCCAGTCATATAGCTCCTTTGGCAAATAATTACCTTCATATAACAGCTACTCCCCAGTTGAGTTTGTTGCACTATCATTCTGATTATGGGAACACTCCCCAGGATGTGAGATGGTGGCAGATTCTTAGTAGTGTGAGCATTGTCCTGTTATGTGTTGGTCCCTTTGAGGCTTTTGCATAATCATCAAGCAAAAGGGAGGACTCTTTATTCCAATAAGCATGAGTTAGCCACTTCTGCAACCCAGATTTGGAGGAAATTGGAGATGCAAGGTTCTTGAATGTGGAAAATTTTCCTTCTCCAGTATCTCCACCTCTATTCTGAGGCTTCTTTCCTTCTCTATCAGAATTGTAACTTTGCCATATGAGGCTTCCCTGAGCTCATAGTTGAACACTTCTGATGTTTAGCTGAACCCATCCTTTAGCTGTCTGATCTTCAGCTGTGTCTTTTCATCACCTCTTGGAGAGAGATCCTTTATAAGTGCTTCTAAGGAGTCTCTCACACTGTGCTTTTCCTTATTGTTATATCGAAGTCTGTTAATTTTTTTTCATGGAATCCATAGTGTTTAGCTCTAACCACACAATCCCATAATCATTATGCTTTCTATTTCTAAATAGAAATAGAAATAGAGGTGAAAGCATCTCCCATTATACCAAAATATTGTACTAGCTAGTGCTTTTCCTTTCACCTGTCCCCATCCCAGCCCACCACATGTAAAAATTCCATCAATTACACAGTTTTAGCATATTAGGGACCATTAGACTCTCAAAACTTCAACCATCATCAGGGATGGACTCATAATTCCCATCCATCAAGAGAGAACTCAAATCCATAATCCCATCTACAATGTCTGCTACCTAGGACCATCCTACCAAATATGTGAGGAGTAGAGTCTGAATCGGTGAATCTTATTTAAATGATTCCAGTTTTTCTAGGAATAGAGACTGAATCAGTGAATCTTATTTAAATGATTCATTAGAGCAGTGCCCTCAGGAAAGGGGAATGAGGGAAGCAGAATAGGACACAGGAAAAAGTTAAACAATAATAATGTGGTCTTGGCAGGAGGTCAGCTTTAGTATGATAGTATGAGAAAATTATCAATGCTGGAGTACAAATAACATCACAAAATCAGTCTCACATTTTGTTCCCTCTAGGGATCAGCACAACCTTTCAATAAAGGTCTAATTAGTAAATGTTTTCGGCTTTTCATTCTATTTTGCATCTGCTGCAATTGCTCTGCCATTGCCGTGTGAAGGGCAACCTGTAAACAAATGAGCATGGCTGTGTTTCCATGAAACTTCATTCATAAAAACTAGTAGTGGACTGGATTTGAGCTACAAGCTAGTTGTTGTTTGCTGTAATCTGCTGTAGGAAAAACTGGCTTCCATTTGGCTGAAGAACATCTCTAAACAAGAGTGTAACTGAGTTGTTATTGGCCAACATTCCCAGCAGATGATGGGTAACGGTAGACTGGCAGTGAAGGGGATCTGGGTAGGACACCATCAGAATCCACCATATGAGGAGAATCAGGTGACTTCTGAGAGGCAGTGACAACTGAATTGATTCTTGAAGAACTAAATAAGAGAAAACATGAGCAAAGACATAAAGACAGGTTATAGTGCCATGTATGCAAAGAATTACAGTCAGTTTACAATTAAATGTGAATGGTAGAAGATGAAGCTTGAGAGGTAGATCAATAGGATTTAAAGGGCATTATATATTATTCTAGATATTTACCTTGCAGAAAAAGAAGACGCAATGGGAATTTAAAGTAGAGAGGCCGGATGATTTCGGCAGTTAAGATGCAGGAGCCAAAATCTTTTGTTGCTAACCCTATCTATTCATATAGGAATTTTTAATCATTTGCTATCCATATTAATTAATAAGACTTGCTTGTTTCCATTTCCTTTCAGAGCCAATGTGTGAAGATGTAGATCCAGACTTCATGTTGCCTGCCGACGGATGGTGGCATATATCCTCAAAGTGACTTTCGAACAGTAAAGTGAGATTTGCATCTTTGATCAATATCCTTTATTCACCCCACTCTGGCCTCCTTTGGAATAGCAGCAGATGTTTGAAAGGTGTTTCTCTAGATGTCAGGGTAAACTTTATGAGCATGACATGTAGGCATTTGCTATTGCTAAATGAAGCCAACTGGTCTAGACATAACTCACACCTTGGTCTATTTAGTTCCATGCATTGGCCAATAACCAAATTCATTTTGTACCAAATCTCAGGAAACCATCTGTTCATTTCAGAGGTTGCTGTACTGTAAACATCCTCCTGTGATCTTTGTGAAAAACCAAATGCCATCAAAGACACCTCCACCCTTTCTTTTTGTAGCTTCACTGCCTAAACCTCTCATTCTTAACTATTAAGACCAACGCTGACTGAGTAGTTACTAATAGCCTTTAAGAATACTCTTCTGTGTTGTATATGTGGGCTGGTTTAGAGTGACAAAATCCCAGAGGAAGGGAGAACAAATAATAGCTGTATTGGTGTCTCAGCTTAAGGTGATAATTGTTTGAACCAGGCCAGTCTCAGTGAGAGAATACTTAAGTCAAATCTCCAGCAAATGGATCATGCAGGTAACAATGGTGGTCTTGGAGAAGTAAGTCAAAGTGTACATTTTTTTCTCCTTTTTTAGATTTTCCCAATGTCTACACATTTTTATTTATGTAATTTATTAATGCAATTATTACCTTAGTCAATATAAGACAAACTTATCAGGGAATTGAGTGTTCATATATGATAGAATTCACTTCAATAAATATTTTTTAGGCTGATACCTATCAGGATTATCAGTTGTCTAGTTATTTAAAAGTCTATATGCACAAACATGTGGTAGTCATGTGCACTAAAAAGTTATTAACATGCTCTAACATTTATGTAATACCTCTACTCCAGGAAAATGACTTCAGTTCTTTCTTTTGTATATTACAATAGGAAAAAAAAAATTAGCTGTTCTTTCAGAGCCTGAACAAATATATGTCTGTAAAATTCTGATGTATAATCACAACGTGCTATACACATATCAGTCCCCCAACCACCAAACTGTTTTTGTTTCTAAAATAACCATTGACAATCTCTCCGTGAAGTAGGGCAGTACAGTAATATATTCAGAGGAAAGTGTTTACAGTGACCAGGATCAAAGCATTCTCTAGGAGTTATGAATGAACACTGTACTTGTGAATTTGTATTGTGTAGCAAGATCTCGAAGGCCAAGTCAGAAAACTTATATAGAAGATATAGTAAGTTAAAAAAATTATAAAACTAAAAAATATATATATATGTATATATATGTACATATATATGCATATATATATGTGTATATATATACATATATATGCATATATATATATGTATATATATATATATATATGCATATATATATATGTATATATATATAAATTTCCCTGGTTACCACATAAAATACTGTATGGCTATTTAGTGATCAATGCAGGAAAGAAAAAAAAATTGTTACTCTCATCTCTCAATTCAGCATTTGGTCATTTTAACTCTACTTCAGATTGAAAATCAAGGCAACACTCTTAGCTCATTGTCAAAAATGAAAAAACCTGCATACACACAAAGCAGCAATCTCAATTCTTCCCCCAATACTCAGGTGGATTCCAGTCTTGAATAGGAACTGATTGCTAATTTATTAAGAAAGCATAATAAATTTGGAGCATACAGATCACTTCATAGTTCTTATTCATAGGCAATCTTCCTTCTTAGCCCCCACCAATGTCCTCAGTTCATGGTCTTAAATTGCTTCTAAGAATACCTCATGCTTTCTCTTTGCCAAGCAGCTAACTTACAGAGCCTATAGTGCTTGGTTTGGTATTCCTTTATGACCTATTGTAATAGGATCAGTTAGTTCTTTCCCTTTTTACCTTTTTATATATCTCATTTCCGTATGGAGTTATTTGGGTTTGAACATACATGTATTATATAAAACAGAATTAGTTATTGCTTTTACCTATGTTTTCAGTAAAATTGATGGCATATGAAATAGGTTTAGAAACCATATGTGGCAGTGTAAGCCCAAATAAGAGAAATGAAAGTAGTTGTAGAAACACTATTTTAACAAAATTGTCTAAGAGTGATGTAGTGATACCTAAAAAAGAGAAAGGGTAGTCTGAGTCATTACTTAGCTAGAAGTTATGTCAAATTTAAGTGAGATGATAGATAAAGAAATGAAAGAGTTAATACTTTATTTCCTGACATTTGCTTCACAGGGTCAACATTTTTTAGCTGTCAGTTTTCTTTAAATTCTTTATCATTGTTTTATTTTTCTACTCAGGAACGAGGTGAAAACTATATTTTAGTAAATAAATCTTTTCAAATTCATGCTTGATCATATGACATTTATCTTCCCAGGTCTTACCCAGAAAAATGTTAGCATACATTAATTCCAAGTATAAACCTACTGTCTTTTCTCCGGATGGATATGGAATTTGTATTTGTTCATTTTCATGCTGCTGATAAAGACATACTGGAGACTGGGCAATTTACAAAGGAAATAGTTTGAGAACTCACAGCTCCACGTGGCTGGGGAAGCCTTGCAATCATGGCAGAAGGCAAGAAGGAGCAAGTTATATCTCACGTGGATGGCAGCAGGCAAAGAGATTTCGTGCAGGAAAACTCCCCCTTATAATCACCATCAGATCTCATGAGACTTACCATCACAAGAACAGCACAGGAAAGATGTGCCCCCCACCCCAGGATTCAATTATTTCCCACCAGGTGCCTCTCACGACACATGGGAATTCAGGAAAAAATTTGGGTGGGGATACAGCCCAACAATCCATTCCATCCCCGGGCCCTTCCAAATCTCATGTACTCACATTTCAAAACCAATCATGCTTTCCCAACAGTCCCCCAAAGTCTTAACTCATTTCAGCATTGACTCAAAAGTTTATAAAGTCTCATCTGAGACAAGACAAGTTTCTTCCACCTATGAACTGTAACATCAAAAACAATTTAGTTACTTCCTGGATACAATGGGAATACAGGTATTGGGTAAAAACACTCATTCCAAATGGGGGACATTGGCCAAAACAAAGGGGCTACAGGCCCCATGCAAGTCTGAAATCCAGTGGGGGAGTCAAATCTTAAATCCCCTTTGACTCTATGCATCACCTCCAGGACATGCTGATGCAAGAGGTCCTAGGCAGCTGTGCCCCTGTGGCTTTGCAGGGTATAGTCTCCCTCCTGGCTGCTTTCATGGGCTGGCATTGAGTGTCTGCAGCTTTCTCAGATGCACAGTGCCAGCTGTCTGTGGATCTACCATTCTGGGGTCTGGAGGATGGCTTCTCTCTTCTCACAGATCTACTAGGTAGGGACTCTGTATGGGGGCTTCAACTCTACATTTCCCTTCTGCACTGACCTAGTACAGGTTCTCCATGAAAGCCCTGACCCTGCAGCAAACTTTTGCCTGGACATCCAGACGTTTCCATACAACTTGTGAAATCTAGGCAGAGGTTCCCAAACCTCAATCTTGACTTCTACGCATACATAGCCACAAGATCACATGGAAGCCGCCAAAGCTTGGGGCTTCCACCCTCTGAATGAACAGCCCAAGCTATACCTTGGCCCCTTTTAGTTATGGTTGAAATGGCTGGGACACAGGGCACCACGTCCCTAGACTGCATATAGCACGAGGACCCTAGGCCTGGCCCATGAAACCATTATATTCCTAGGCTTCTGGGCCTATGATGGGAGGGGCTGCTGTGAAGGACTCTGACATGCCCTGGAAATATTTTCCCCATTGTCTTGGGGATTAACATTTGGCTCCTCATTACTTATGCAAAATTCTGCAGCTGGCTTCAATTTCTCCTCAGAAAATGGGTTTTTCTTTTCTGTCACATTGTCAGGCTGCAAATTTTCTGAACATTTATGCTCTGTTTCCTTATAAAACTGAATGCCTCTGACAGCACCCAAGTCACTTATTGAATGCTTTGCTGCTTAGAAATTTCTTCCACCAGATACCCTAAATTGCCTCTCTTAAGTTCAAAGTTCCACAGATCTCTAGGGCAAGGGCAAAACGTCATCAGTTTTTTTGCTAAAACAAAACAAGAGTCACCTTTGCTCCAGTTCCCAACAAGTTCCTCATCTCCATCTGAGACCACTTCAGCCTGGACCTTATTGTCCATATTGCTATCAGGATTTTGGTCAAAGCCATTCAGCAAGTCTCTAGGAAGTTTCAAATTTTTTCACATTTTCTTGACTTCTTCAGAGTCTTCCAAACTGTTCAAACCCCTGCCTGTTACGTAGTTTCAAAATCACTTCCACATTTTTGGGTATCTTTTCAACAGCATCCCACTCTACTGGTACCAGTTTGCTGTATTAGTTCATTTTCATGTTGCCAATGAAGACATACCCAAGACTGGGCAATTTACAAACAAAAAAGGTCTAATGAAGAGATCACAATTCCACGTGGCTTGAGAAGCCTCACAATCATGGCAGAAGGCAAGGAGGAACAACTCACATCTTAAGTGGATGGTAGCAGGCAAAGAGAGCTTGAACAGGAAAACTCCCCCTTGTAATAACCTTCAGATTTTGTGAGATTTACTCACTATCACAAGAATAGCACGGAAAAGACCTGCCCCCATGATTCAATTACCTCCCACCAGGCCCCTCGCCCATCATGTGGGAATTCAAGATGCGATTTGAGTAGGCACATGGCCAAACCATATCAGATCTTCTAAATCTTTAATTGGAAAATAGGCTTTATTTTTGCAGTCATTATTAGAATAATGACTGAATGGTCCATCTCAAAGTCAAAGCTTTGACACTGCAACTAGAAAAGAAGTAATATCACTTCTCACCAGAGATATAACAAAACAAACAAAAAAAGTAAGTCAGAGGCCAGCTTCAAAGATTTGTCAACATGCAGAGAGACAGAATTCTATATGCAGAATTTTTGGATCTAGACTGGAAAGTGCATCATTGCCTGCCTGCTCTAAAAGGAACAAAGTCAATGATAATGTAGCAGATGATTAGCTTAAATAAGATCAGGCTTTAGTGTCCATATTTTGGATAAGCTAATAAGCTCTTAATCCTCTCCCTCCCAAGTGTCTGTCTGGATAGTATTATATGATATGCATAAGGGATTTGTTTGTCTATCTATCTATCTATCATCTATCATCTATCATCTATCTTTCTATCTTATTTATTTATTTATTTATTTATTTATCTGATAAGAAGGCTGACTCTTGTCTTTGAAGGGGAGAGGAGGTGATACAAGAGAATGGCATGAGATCACTTTTCCATTGGCCTGAAAGGCTAGTTTTATGTCCTGTGGAGAGATAATTGTTTAGTTTGTATTCAGGAGTACAACATATTCCTGAATAAATTTACAGCATTGTAGATGCCACGGTATTTGAGATAGTTTAGGAGGAAATATTTCTTTTTAAACACCCATCCCTACTATGGACCAGAAAAAACTTACTTGGTAATGGCATCCTGAACATTCTAAGTCTGCCATTAACATTATTTTTATAAATGACAGTGTTAATGCAGGCAATGAATAGTTGTCTAACTAGAGCTCTTAAGGCATAACATACTCAGTGACTTGCAGAAATAAATGAGGGAGATTTGCAGGTTGGAAATGAGCCCCGTCAGGGCTAAGACTTATCCTGTCAGACCTTAGTATGCACACGGCCTATTTGTACCTACAGGTTGGTAAGACCTGGGGAAATATGGGTTACAAAAATTATGACAATGAGCTGTCTTACAGAACAAAACATTTTATGAAGAGAAACGCCATTCTTCAATTGAAAGTCTCTTTCATTTAAGAACTGATTTGTTTTTGTTTTCTTGATTTCCTGCATATTTCTTCTTTTCTACCATGATCTGGTCTGGCTACTCCCTTTTAACAGTTTCCCCAAATTTAATTCATTTTATTTTTTAAAATATATTTTTCTTGAAGAAATGAGGCAAGAGCAAAAATGAAACATAAATAAACGAAGATATACCAACACACTTAAAAATAATAGCACCAACTTCATGATGTGTTCCTATTTATTTAGACTACAACGTTGTGTCTCTTCATTCTGACACTCAATTCTACTGCTTGTGTTTCTTTCAGTTACATCTTAAGACCCAGACTGACAAAGAAAAGGAAGAAAAGACGTATGACTCCTATTAAAACTCAGTCCATTATCCCAGAGTAATCTCTACAAAAAAGGAATAGGGGCTGAGTGCTGTGGCTCACCCCTATAATCTCAACACTTTGGGAGGCCGAGGTGGGTGGATCACAAGGTCAGGAGTTCGAGACCAGCCTGGCCAATATGGTAAAACCCTGTCTCTACTAAAAATAAAAAAAAAAAATAGTAGCCAGGCATGGTGGTGCATACCTGCAATCCCAGCTACTCAAGAGGCTAGGGCAGGAGAATTGCGGAGGTTGTAGTGGGTTGAGATCATGCCACTGCACTCCATCCTGGGCCACAGAGGGAGACTCCACCTCAAAAAAAAAAGTAATGGGAAAGAATATTAGTCAATTTATAAAAATCCATATTTTAATTTAATTCTAACTACAACTACTTACACACTTTATAAGTGGCCTCCACATATACCTATATTTTCAAAGACAAGCCACCTAAATATGAAAATACGTGATTGCTGTGCAAATATTAAATTAGGATGAACAATTTAAGACTTAGCATGTTGCTTTTGAAAAGTTGCCAGTGATAGGTCAGGTACTTCTTCCTAATTAAAATATTGATTGGCATATCATATCTACTTATGAATTTTATGACAAAAGTAACAAGAATGTGGTTTTCTGAATTTAGTTCATAATATTAAGCCTGTTTAGTCTGAAACAGATAAAAGCTGAGACATGCTTGAATAGTAATCCTTAAGTATAACTTATCTTTTTCTTCTAGTAGAAATAACTGTTTTTTTTTCCTTTATAAACACTTTACAAAACTGTTGCAAACTTGAGGAATTACATATTGAATATCTAGATAATACTTGAAAACTTTTAGTTGCTTTAGCTGGAGGTCTTAAATACATATATGAATACTTTAAATTGCCTCTTTTATATGAAACAAATTGTCTTTCTCATTCTGCTTCTAGTATTCCCAATGGTATTATTGTATTATCTGGCAGTATTATTTAGCAAATAATTGTATTATTTGGCAATTTTATAGACACGTGTGTGTGCGTGTGTGTGTGTGCGTGTGTGTGTGTATTTGAGCAGTGCTTTTCAAAAGAAGTTTTGATGAAAACGGAAATATTTTGTATATGCGCTATCCAGGGTGGTAGCCACTTAGTGACATGTGGCTATGGAGCACTTGAAATGTGGCTAGTCCAGGTAAAAAATAAAATTTTTATTCTTATTTTATTTTAACTAAATTCAATGTAAATATCCACACGTGGCTAGTAGCTACCACATTGAAGATTGCAGCTTTACAGCATTAATTTAGATTTTGATTACCTGTGTCATTGACATAACTGGTTTTATTGAAATGATATTTAAAATTTAACTTTGGAATAGAAAGCAAGCAGAATTAACCTTTCGTGTCAAGTTCTAAACTCTCCTATAACATAGATTTATGAATACATTTTGTCCATAAGGAATATAAGTGGTTTCCTTTCTATTTTTAGATTCAAAGTGAATAACTTAACTGTCTATGGAAAATTACAAATTGTAATATGTTCTGAAATTTATTGAAGGGAGTAAGATTTCCAGGTGCTGTTTAAAATGAAAAAATAAAGCTTACCTAATTCTTTGCCCATTAGTTTGGAATGAAGAATGGTGAGGTTTATGGAGCAGCTCTCCCTCTTCAGCTGTAGAGGTGATCCCCTTTCCCCAGCTGTTATAGAAATCGCTCCCCCTCCACTCACCTTATAAGCACAATCTGTTGGCTGAGCACAATTCACTTCTCCAGAGATATAGAATGATTCTAAAGGATCTGCTTTATATTTTTTTTTTCTGTTTCTGGAAAAGCTGTACTCAGAGAACCAGAGAGACTAACCAAGGATAGAGTTAGAATAGAGAGTAATCAAAGAGCATTCTTCACGTTCCAGTAGGGAATGTGTTCATCCCTTTCTACCCTTTCCACACATTCGTCATTCATATGGTGGTGGGAAAATTGATCCAGGATTCACTTTCAAAACATTGCATTCCTTACTCAAGAAGCTGATTCTTTTCTTATGCTTTAAAAGTCCTGAAATTTTACCCTGTGGTGTTAGACGTTAGTCACTGTTCATTGGAATGTACTCCAGAGCTTAATGATTAGAATTTTGTGTTTTCTTTCTGTCATCCTGGGCTTAGAGCAAAGTACCCTGGATAAATGTTGACTCAGCTATATCCACTCCTTAAATTAAAGTGCTTTACTTTCTGTCCCCCAACTTTTTAAAGCAAATACAGGAAACAACACGAGTGAAACAATTTCTGCATGTGCCATGGTTTCAAAATCAATAGCACTTCAATTGCCAAACAGGTTCTTTAAACTTTAATGAAGAATGGATTAGTTGGTAGAATGGGAGATATTCAAGCCTATCACCAGTTATAGTAAAGAGTCCTTGTAATATTTCTTGAAACCTATTAAGTAGCTTTTTTTGGTGTACAGTGTTTTAATATCCCACATTTTTACATGACAGGTATCTGAATTATTTCAAAGGAAAAGGCTATCTTTTCATGATCACATTCAACTCATTACATTGGAAATTTACAGACATTGCTGCAGTCAATTCTTCTACCAGAGACTGTTGAAAAGGAAATTAGATTGCATTTTGAGTGAGCTGGACCTCAATGACACTTTATCTCCCTGATATCATCTGTCATTGTCTTAAAACTACTTAAACTAGCACCAGACACACAATGAAAATTAACATTTATATAGTAAACACTAAGATAATTCTATAAGGAAACTCCTGCCTATACAATCTTAGAACAGATTTAGTTGCATAAACAAATTAGCCTACACTCAACAATAGTTATTGTATATTTTTAAATAACTAGGAGAGTATACTTGGGATATTTGTAACACAAAAAAAAATGATAAATGTTTGAAGCGATGGAAATTCAGCTTACCTTGATATGATTATTATGCATTGTATGCCTGCATCAAAGTATCTCATATACTCCATAAATACATACAACTAAGATATACTTGTAAGAATTAAAGATTAAAAAAGAAAAAATCCTGAAAACCAGGTATGAGCTCAATATTCTATTGTTTACATTTGAATCTAATTGAAATTTTTAAATTTTTTTCTCCAAAATGCCAGCCAACTACATATATATACGTAAATATATATATGCATAATTATTTTATACATGTACTTGATGAAATAAGGGCATTACATTAAATCAACAGAACTCCCCTACAGTTAATTTCTGGTCACCCAAGACATAATCTGATTTATTCAAAGGAATTTCTGTAAGTGAAGTTTTCACAAACAAGTAAAGAAAGAGTTGTCATTTCTGGCTCTGCTAATGTGATTTCCATTTATTTATTCATTGAACTGATATTTAAATGGCACATTCTACAAGGCAGATACTCTCCCAATATTGTGAAAAAGGAGAAAAATATATCTGATTTCATGGATATTCCATTCTAAGGGGAGTTATAAACAATTATATAAATAAAATCTATAAAATATCAGTCGGGATTACTGCCATGAAGAAAAATAGAGCAAGGTAGAAGGTAAGGGTATCATTAGAGTGGTGGTGGGTAGCTGTAATTTTAAATATGGTAACCAAAAAAACTTCTCCTTGTGAAAGTGGCATCTAGGATATGAATAAAGAGAGGATGGGAGTGTTTCAGACATCTAAAGAGAGACTATTCCAGACAAAAAATGGCAATTGCAAAGCTCTTGAATGGAAGCCTGATATGGTTACAGAACAGCAGAGGACCAATGTGGCTGGAGTTGACTGAACAAGAAAGATGGAATTAGGTGGTGATGTCCCAGAGATGAATAGTTTATAGGTAGAGGGCAGAGTTTATGCTTAGAGAGCCTTTGGTCTTTAATCTGAGCCAGATGGTGAGACATAGAAGGATTTTCAGCAGAGTAGAGCCATGACTTGACTTCTGTTCTAATAAACTAGCTTTAAATGCTGCATTAGTAATAGGTGGTTAGCGAACCAAGGCAGAAACCACTGCTGTAAAAACCTAACAAGAGATAACAGTTTTTTTGAACCCACATTATAGTTTATAAATGTTGTGAAAATCTGGATATATTTTTAAAATAGAGAAAACTTAAGTAGCAGATACATTTAAAGTGGGATATTAGCCATGGAGCTAATCTAATGTTTTTCTGACCTTTATCTATGCAATGCGTCTCAAGACTGTCAAGTGGAGATGGTAGGTAGGAATTTAAATATATGAATCTGTAGTCAGAGAAGAATTCTAGGCTGGAGATTTAAATTGGGAGTCATCCATTTATTTTAATCCATGAGATTAAATAGAGCTCCGAGCTAGTGTTTGTAGATAGCAAAGAGGGAAGGATCAAGAGTGATCTCTGGGTCGCTCAAACTTTTAAAACTTCAGGAAGTCAGAAGACAAAAACAAGTCTATTGAGCTGAAGGGAAGGGAAGAAGATGTTTCAAAAAGAGGGGAATGATCAACTGTGTTAAATCCACTGATAAATCAAGTACTGAGGATTGAGAACCAACCTTTAAAATTAGCAGCTCATTAGAGAAACTGACAATTGTAGGCTTAGTGAAGTCTGGTGTTGAAAGTTCATTAGAATATTAAAGGGAGCAGAGAAATTGGATGGTAGCTGTAGTGGCTTGTTGGATCAAGAGGTTTTGGGGTTTGTTTTTAACAGTGAGAAAGAGTAGAATGGCTGAAGGAAATTTCTGAAAATATTCAAACATAACATCTTGTGCATAAATGGATGGATTGGGCTTAGATAAGAGCAAGTACAGAGTATGCATGATCACAGGAGGGAAAGCCAATGCATGGGCCTCAAATCCAATAGAAGGAGCTGAGAACAATGTTCTGTTTGCTTATTTTTTCTCAGTGAAGATGGAATTACATTAATCAGCTAATGAAAACAAGAGCAGGGGATGGAAATTTGAAAAAAAAATAATTATACAAGGCAAAATCTTTATGATGTTGCTTGGATTTCCCCTACAAATGAATTTCAAGAAACACTATTGATTCCTCCTAAATGTTTTGAAGTTTAACATACTTTGAAAATCTAGCATTAGAAGTTTAAATGGGGCAAAAGAATATTTTTGACATCGTATGAACATGTATAAAGTTTTTCATCACTTTAAAAATACATTCAATGGAATCTGAATAATATAGCTATTCCAAACTCTTCACTCACCACTTAAAAATAGCATATATTTTATGTTTATAATAAATGTTAACATTTCTGATAAAGATTATAAATACTATATGTAAATAATCTTTTCTCTATCAGAAATGTTAACATCATTTTCTTTTCTCCTTGAAATGAAACTCCGAAAGTTTAACCTAAGGAGATATTAAGGCTTGAAGATGTTTTGTTTCTCACGTTCTTACACTTTTCTATAATAAAACTAAGTAAACAAATAGAAACGTTTTCAAAATCTTACTGTGCTATAACTCAAGAGTATAAACATTTCCCTGGAATGAAAGAACTTTGAAAGTATTCCTATTCAATTGTTAAATGGAACAATAAATTATATAATTATGGTATATAGTTATACTTTATTACATAGCTATCAAATAGTATATCACAAGAGGTAAAAATCACAAGAGGTTTATTGGGGGTAAAGTGAGGATGGGGCTAATAGCTAACACCTGTGAAAACTAAAAGGGAGAAGAAGGAGCATTGGGTAGGAGAGCCTCAGACCACAGTGTATATCTGACAAAGTGTTACCAGCACAATGAGAATAGAGTAAAAATTTCCCATAAGTGAAGGCCTGCAGTGAGCAGCAAAGGCCAAGCCCCAGTAACCAACTCTTTCTCAGTCACAGGCTGAGGGCTGCCCAGGATAAGCATGGTCTTTGCTGACCATAAAGCATCAGCTCCTAAAGACACTGGCTGACAAATAGCTGCAAGTTGTGCAGCTCCACAGCAAATTCCTCCAGGAAGAGAGAGCCAAGTAGCACTTTTCCATCACTACTGCAGACATACAAGCTAAAATATTACCGAAAATATGTTTTCAATAAAGTGGACAGGCTTTTTGTTTCAAAGTCAATGTACTATCCGTGGATAAATATTACTTTATTATTGGAATGATTTAGGTTTCAATATCCAACACATTTTTATGCTTGTAAACTCTAAGAAACCATGTTCACATAAATAAGTGTATTTGTACCTCCTTTCAAATATATATCAAACATCAAAAAATTTCAAATAACTGAGAATTATATCTAAAAATCCATCTGTTGACAACTCCATTAGGCTTTCCTTTAATTTTGTTGTAATTAAAAGGATTGGAAAAAAAATCCATGTTGCAATTTCTTATTTCCAAATCATTAGTGTCATTTGCTTTCTCAGTGTCTAGGAAATAATCTAAAAATGTTTCACCAAGATTTATCAAATGACAATTAATTAGATCTGTTTTTTTCTTTTCATCTAGACTTGCCATATTGAACCTAAATCATCAGAAAAAAAAGAAAAATTCAAAATACTTCTATTGTAGTCACCTGTTTGCTAACTTAATAACTTTCTTTTCATTTTTGTGTTTTTGTTTTTAAGAGAGACGCTCTGTCACTCAGGCGCTAAAATGCAGTAGCGTGATCACTGTCCACTGAAGTCTGGAACTCCTGGGATCAAGCCATCCTTCTGTGTCTGCCTTGACCTCCCAAGTAGCTGGTACTACAGGTGCAGGCCACCACACCTGGCTTACAGTAAACTTTCAATACAACATTTTTTTTAAAACGTGCATTTTAAATATATTTTCATCAAAACTTGACAGCTATAGCTTTAGCTCATTTAGTTTATGAAACATAATCATGGAATCTAATTGGAAATAAAAGTTTTCATTTTCTAACCAAGTATTTAACTCTGACATATCTTTTTCAGAAAAATTTGACTTCATTTTTCAAATCAAACAAAATTTTTTTTTTTTTGAGATGGAGTCTTGCTCTGTCGCCCAGGCTGGAGTGCAGTGGTACGATCTTGGCTCACTGCAACTTTTGACTCCTGGGTTCAAGCAATTCTCCTGCCTCTGTCTCCTGAATAGCTGGGATTACAGGCCCGAACCACCACGCTGAGCTAATTTTTGTATTCTTAGCAGAGATGGGGTTTCACCATGTTGGCCAGGTTGGTCTCAAACTCTTGGCCTTGTGATCCTCCTACCTTGGCCTCTCAAAGTGCTAGGATTACGGGCTTGAGACACCATGTCTGGTTCTCAAGTAGTACTTTTAATGCATATTCTTGTGACACCCATTATTTCACTCTGAGTTCTAGTTCTATGAAAAATAAATATAAAGCATAAGTGCTTGCCATAAATTTATTCTTTGGAGGAACAAGACACTGCCACCTTCAATTTCTTAAAAAAATTGTCTAATTCATTCACAGAAGACTGTCCCTCAGGAGCAATTGTCTTTGACAATAGCAAGGGGGGAAAGAGGTAAGGTAGTGAAATAAACATTGCCAATACTTTTACCACAATATTTATAACACATTACTGTCTGATTTTAGAATATGTCACTGTTAGCCAAAGTTTACTGCTTCTAACACTATATATTGTCCTTAGAATAATGTCAAAAATATCAACACATGTATCCCAACAAGGTGCCTTGGTCATGGGAGGCTTCTTGTGACCAAGGTTTTAAATTCTAAAACTGTCACTTAGTTTGGTGTCCACAGTTTTATCTATGGAATAAAGCACGATGGTAAACTTCAGAATGGTTGTGAGAGGGACCTTTTTTCAAGTGATAGAGGATACATGTGAGATGGAATAGGAAAGGAAAACCTGCCTACTACTTACGTGATACCATGTCCTTAGATCATTTTAAGGAAGAGTATACATGGAGGATATGTAGCCATAATTGCTCTGTTTAGATCTATCAATGTCATGGAAAAGCTTTGTGTACTATTTGGGATTCATATTGATCTAGAAGACAGGGTGAATGAATATTTTAGAGTCCTTTTCCTCAGTTCACAAGGGTTTTATGTGCCCCCCCCCACTACACCTCCCAACAAGGATATGTTTGGCAATTTCTACACACACTTTGGTTTTGAAAGCCAGGGATGCTACCAAACATCCTACAGTGCACAGGACCAACCCAACAAAAAAGAATTATTTAATCCAAAACGTCAATAGTGCCAAGATCGAGAAACCGTGTTTTAGAGCTTCATCAATGGAAGTGGGGCCCAAATACTGGCCTCATCGATATCACCTGGAAATGTGTCAGAAATGCAAAATGTGCAGTCCCATATTTTCCATGCTCATATTAAAGTCTGTAGACTTTACTAGGCAAATGCAGCAGGATTTCCAGTGGCAGCAACAGTCCACATTGCACCCACGTCCATTGTACGATGAGAAATTTTTTTATACTCTTAAAAATTTTATTTTCTTCTTTCAGATTTGTAGAAAATGTGACCAAAATATTTTTGTATTAACTAAAGAAAAGCCTGTTCTCATGAATCTTTAAACAACAGTAATGAATTTGTTATAAAATAAAGCCCTTTTGAAAGGACAAATTACATTTAAGATAAAGACATCCATTATAACAGAAAAATAGTAACCTTTTGTTGGCTTTTCATTTAAAGACCACATCAAATTTAAATGTTTTAGGCTACTCAAAAAGACAAAACGCATCTGCTAACACATCTGCCTCATATCCAATTTACATGTAAACATTGCTACTATCCCCATTTTGTTTTGGGTGGTTTGTTTTCTCACAATTCAACACAAGTTCTCATGCTACAATACTTTTTTTCTTTTTTTTTGGCTTTTTAATTTAGAATCTTTCAACTAAGGCAGATGAAGAGGGATAAAGCACATAACAATTATCAAACTAAAATATTGCACAAATCATAAGATAAAATACTAGTTAAAGCTAAATCTATAATAACTCATTTCACCCTCTTCCAAACTATTACGTGCTGATAAAAGTCATTAGGAGTATTTCAGGTTAATACAATGGCAATTGAATAACTATAATTTATTTTCAATAAAATGAGCTCTGTATTCTATGAAGGTATTAGTATCCCAGCTTTTTCCAGAAATATCTAATATACTCAAGGGGCCTTTACTTTTTAAGAAAATTTGGTATATTAGAGAATATTATATTTCAGTGAAAACTATGATGTCCCGAAAAAAGCTTAATCTGTTCCAATTAGACCAGAGGGTCTAAGCATTTTTAGGGACTATATGCCAGGAAATGGAGATGAAGACCAAAATATATTTCACAATATTACATTAGTAAAATAAATAAAACTTATTTCCTGGGATATTCAATAAATGATAATTTGAATCAAGTTAGCATACAATTCTAGACAGTCCAGCATCAGTTATAAGTAAGTCATATGATACACTGTTGTTTAGGGCTAAAGCACTATTTAAGTGGATTTTTGAAAATACAATTACATCTTCCTTTTACTGAAATTCTACTTTTTATATATTTACTTTTATTCCAGATGATATTCATCACTGTGCGCCAGATGGATAATAAACAGTGTTAAAAAGTAAACTGAGACACAATAAAATGGTACGGAGTTTATTTGAGTAAAAAGCAATTCATGAATTGGGGTAGCTCCAAACCAGAAGTGGTTCAGGAGTACCACCAAGGGAATTCAAGCAGCAGGCTTTTATAGGATGGACATAGAAGTAAAGCAAAGAGAATATTTGATTGGTTACAGTTATAAAATTGCCTTATTTGGTCTGCCCCATTGAAATGTCCTGGTTATATAATTATGGTTGTTGGCTACTTCTGATTGGTAGAGTTTATGTTCTGTTTTTCTTTAATATAGTCATTTACAAAAAAAAAAAAAAAAAACTCAAGTTTTGCTTATGTTTGCAAGTCAAGCAATGTTTAGGTCACTTATGAAACCTGTTTTTGTCTGCTCAGGAATTCTTCAAACCTGGTCTCCGTTTTAATTTACTTTAACAACAGTAGTATGTTATTATCACTTATACCCTTTCTTATCCTCAAAACTACTTAAATGTTGGACGAATTCCCATTTTATAGAGGAAGGAAATGAAAATGTGCTAATTAAATTCTTGCAACGTGGAAATAATATCCAGGCCCAAATCTAACTTTCAATTTATGTTATTTCACTAAATTATGTCGCTTTTTTCCATGTATTTAGAATAAAAAAAAGAAAAAGTTAAAAAAATTTTTATCAATTGACACTTGTGGCACAGAGGGTGCATCAATTGCAGACTTTGGATTGATCATAAAATTACTTACCTTTCAATTTCCCTTCCAATTTAAAAAAAAAAATACTTCATTTACTCTCCTACCATTATCAGGTACTTCAAGTCTAAAGGAATGTGTTTAACATGGATTTGCTGAATAAAACATTTGATTGGCTGTCTGTTGTTCACAAGGACCTTGAAGAAAGTTATTTGGTGGAAAATGCCTTAAATGAATTCAAAAAAAAAAATGTGAAAGAAGGATGAAAAAAAAAAAAAAAAAAAAAAAAAAAAAGTAATGAAAATAACACTCTAAAGGCTTTTCTAAGACTGACTCGGCTTTTCCATTTGTGTACTATATAAGATTTTACTAGAATGTTCAAAATTAAACCACATTAAAGCAATCAAAGCACTCTTAGAATTTACTCCATAATAATGATTGAAGCTTGAAGATACAGCTGGTTTTAGTTAAAAACTGGCTCTTGAAAATTATTTGAAGTAAATGAAATGTTTAAAAAAATCTTTTTTTTAATTGTCCGTATTTTAGAACATTAACATAATGTGTGATCAAGTGGGACATGTGACACACAATAAATTGCTACAGTTTTAAAATTCAGTATCCCTTTGAATACAAGGATATTGAAATGTCTGACAATTTGGTAAAGCCGTTTTATATCAATCAATTATTGCCAGACCTTGCTCTCCATATGCCAGCACTTTTCTTTCTCATTTTGCTCCTGGTTATACAGGCAGCCAAATTATATATAAAGCCTTAATCCCCACCCCCATCCCCACTTCTACTCCTTCTTTCATTCAGTAGGTTTTGTTTACCAAATTCCAGTTCTAATATGAAGGAAGTTTAGACACATTATACCATGAATGGACTGGCTTTGAAGCCAGGCCCTAAGCTGAATTGACCCACACCTCTTTTTCCAGGCCAATATGCTTCTAAACTGCTCTAAGATATGCTAAACTGAAGATGTCAGCAGATTACAATGGAGTAAACCAAGAATATTAGCTTAACCTTGAATATGCAATTAATGCCAGATTAGTTAGTCCATTTTGTTATAGGTAAGTCATGATTCAGATAATATCGAAAAACACAACAGGGACTCAATGTACTTATACTGATGATTATCATGATGAATATTAAAAAATAGCAACACCTAAAATTACAACTTGCAAGTATTTTCAAATTCTCAAGGACAAGAAAGAATGAAGAAATAAACAATTATGCCTATTCTATATCATATTTTTGGACTGGCTGCAAAAAGAGCTGTAACTTGCCAAAAGCATATCTTTCTTTTGGAATTTGTATTTTCTCATTTCTTTTACTGCAAGCCCCGCCTTTTTTTCCCCACCACATTATGCATTTGTTACTCAAAATCTATGTTTAGTTATCTGAGATCTCTGTCAAATGGATCAGTTCTGTCTTCTTTCCTGAAAGACCCTTCAAGTATTCCTAATTTCTTGGTGGATATGTTCTGTTCTTTATGTTCTCTTGCTAATTTTCACACTGATCTCTGTCCAACATCCTCCTTTCTTCACCCCTTAATTCTACAACCAAGATGCTCTTGACCTATGAGCTTTCACTGTGTGGCTATGCCATGCCTTCTGCCCTGAGAGGTCAACTTGTTGACTAGTTGGTCTAATGCATTGAACAAAACTCTCAATAATAGTCTATTTTCCTTTTTCTGATATTGAGACATGTAAAAATCTTGATAAAAACAGACTCTAATTTTGTTGTTGCTTTTTTGTTTGTATGTTTGTTGGTTTGTTGTTTTTGTAATTTGTCATTTGCTACATTGTCTTCCAACCTTCCAAAGTCAACCAATAACAACAGTTATATATTTATACCCTATGAATTTCTTTGTTATTGGTTCACATTATCACAAAAATTTGTACCATCATTGAAAGAAAATTGGCATAATTTCAGCTTAGTTCTCTATTTATAATTCTGTTCACATTAGCACAAAAATTTGTACCATCACTTAAAGAAAGCTGGCATAATTTTACCTTAGTTCTCAATTTATAATTCCTTACCTGATCAAGAAAATCATATTTTCTGAATATGCTCAAACATGCTGAAAATATGTAAAAAGATGGAATTCCTATCACTTTTTTAGGTTAGAAGCTGATGTTAAATGATGTTACAAGTTAGCATTTCAATCTTTCAGCACTTCCGTTTATGCTATAATATTTGCTTAATTCTTGAATAATGTATGAATATGACCTCTCTTTCTCTCTCTCTCTGCCTCTTTGTCTGTGTGAGTGTTTCTGTAAAGACTGTATGCAAAATTCTTTTGATTTCTAAAGATACCCTACTTTCAGGAACATTTTTTATTTCTGAAAAACAAAATCCCACAGGAAATGCATCATTTTGTCTAAGAAGCTGTTATATGCCCTAATAAAAAGTGGAAAATTAAGTTACTTCTTGAAGTATTTATGCCTATCTAGACACTTCAAAACACAAAGAAACATAGAAATGTTAGTTTTTCAAAATTTAGTCTCTGAATGTTTTGTCATCAACTAAAGTGGAATTCTCCTCTTTAAAAAAGTTGATAGACTTCATACTCATATACTCAATTCTCTCACAGTTTTAACATTTTTTTCTCTTGCTTGTAAAGTTGTGTGAAACCCATCTGAGGTGTAAACAGTAGGTAGAGGAAGCAGACAAAGACTGACATAAAGTCAAGCTAATAATAGGAAATTTTATCTTTGGGGTTTTAAACAAAGAAAAAAGTCATTCTTTTATTAGGAGAATAGGTTAATGTGTAAAATATTAAAAACATGACTTAGTAGCTATAAGAAATTAGAGGCTTCTTTTTCCATTTAGGTTTTATTACCAATTTAATATACAATTTTATGCCTAAAAAATAATAAATTCTCTGCTATCACTAACACTGTAAAACAGGAATGTTAATTACATTTTTGCGCTTTCAATTCTAGAAAACAGTAATTCTCTCTGCTCTGAAGACATGCCAAGACCATAAGAATCTAAATGCCATGGAACACCTGCAAACCGGGCAAGAATGAAACAAAGAATTCCAAAAGTCAGAATTTTCTTCATTTCCCTTTTTGCTGTGAAGTCTATGTAAGTACTGTTGGTTTATTCCTTTAAATGGCAACATTTTAAAATATACACATATTAAAATCATTTAAACCTACATAGTTTGACTAGAAAAGCCCACAGTTAAGCTAACATTAAATGCCAGTAAATGTAGAATAAATGATAGAAGTATATGTTTATGTCCTGATCTTTCTTGACATTGTTGTTTGAAACAATAATGGTTTAACTCACACGTGGTGGTAGAAAAGAGTTAAGTAATTTTTTCTGGACAATGCTGAAAAGAGAATTTGTTTTAAAGACCACAGCTGTAAGGCTAATAGCAGTAGAAAGAATTGGAGCTAAATCTCAATGTGTGCATGTGTGTGTGCACAAACACACACACAGAAAATAGAAGGGAAGCAGAGGGGATTTGTTTTTCTTATTAGAATCATTTTCTTCCATACATTTTATCCCTTCTTTCATTCTGAAAGTCTTGGTGAAAGACAACTTTCCCCTTCTGGAGGGCAATAGTTGATCAGACTATAAAAATAGAAGCACAAGGAATCCTTGCTGTAAATCAGACAGATATGGAAGCCAATTAAATCAAAGTGATCCATCAACCTGAAAAGAAGATGATAATGATAAAACAAATTTGTAACATTCTAAGCAGTTTGCAAGTAAATTAACCTATGAGGGCCAGATAATTCCTCAGCAAAATCTGGGATAATAATGTTAAAGTCAGTATGTGGGAAAATTGTGTGGTGCACAATAGATGATCAGGAATTGATCCCTATAATGAAAATAAGAATTACTCTTATCCGCTGTAGTAGTAATAACAATATACTATAAATATACTTATATTTCTATCTCACTGTTTCTTCCAGAGAGGTCTTAGACATGTATATTTTTTAATTATTTTGCGAGTAAAAAATTAAGATGTTTGAACTTTGATTAGGAAGTTAAAAATATTGAGACAGTTAAAATGACTTGGACAAAAATTATAAGTTTATAGATTAAAATAATTTAGATTATTTAATACAAATTATAAATCACATAGATTAATAAATAAATATTATTTATAACATATTAATAAGTAAATAAGTCAATATGATGGGACTTTATATCCCATCTCTTTCTGTCTCTCCCCTTCTCTGCCTGTGATCAATGGGGCTATTTATCATAAGGTGATGAGCTCAATTTTGATTACATTAGACTGTTGCTACTTAGAATGTGATTCTCATTCCAGCAGCTTCAGTATAAGAAGGAGCATGTTAGGAAAGCATAATATCAGGCTGATCCCAAACCTACAAAATCAAAGTCTCCACTTTACAAGATCTGTTGATAATCTATATAGCCACATTATAGTTTGAGAAGTGCTGTTTTAGAGCACTAGTTCTCAGACCTAGCTCTACTCAAGTGTATTAGTCAGAGTTTAAAAAAAAATCAATTATATATGTATATATACACACACACACACATATGGAGTGAGTGAGATGTATTATAAGGGATTGACTCATGCAATTATGGAGACTAAGAAGTCTTATGATCTGCAGCCTATAAACTGGACACCCAGGAAAGCTGGTAGTGTAGTTCTAAGGCTTGAGAGCCATAGAGTTGTATAGATTTCATGTTGAGTCTGCAGGCCTGGGACCAGGAGTGCTGAGAGCAGAAGATCAACTTCCCAGCTCAATTCATCAGGCACAGAGTAAATTCAAACTTCCCTCACCTTTTTGTTCTGCTCAGCCCCTGGACAGGTTACATGACACCCAATCACATTGGAAAGGGCCATCTACTTTACTGAGTCCACCAACTTAAATGGTAACTGCATTAGTCAGGGTTCTCTAGAGAGATAGAACAAACAAGGTAGCTAGATGTAGATAGATAGATTCGAGGGCATTTATTAGGGAAATTGATTCATATGATTATGGAGGCTGAAAGGTCCTATGACAGGCTGTCTGCAAGCTGGTGATCTAGAGTGCTGGTTGTGTGGCTCAGTCCAAGTGTGAAAGCCAAGGAAACCAATGGTGTAACTCTCAATCTGAAGTCAAAAGCCTGAGAACCTAGGAGCTGCAGAGTGGAGGCCAGGACACTGTACAAATCTGTTAAAGCAAACTAAATATGGCCTGAGAAGGGCTCCGTAATTCTATATTTGAGTCCTTGTGGAAAAACTGTAACCTAGCTTAATAGGCAGACAAGATTAAAAACATAATTTACTGTAATCCCAGTATTTTGGGAAGCCAAGGTAGGCAGACCACATGAGGTCAGGAGTTGGAAACCAGCCTGGCCAACATGGCAAAACCCCATCTCTACTAATAATACAAAAAAATAGCCAGGAATGGTGGTGGACACCTGTAATCACAGCTACTCGGGAGGCTGAGGCAGGATAATTGCTTGAACCTGGGAGTGGAGGTTGTAGTGAGCTGATATAGTGCCACTGTACTCCAGCCTGGGCGACAGAGTGAAACTGTGCCTTCCCAACTACAGCAAACCCCCAAATTTAGAATTATGCACATGTAAGAATAGCTGATTCTTGGCCAATCCCAGTGGCCATACTTCAACCACTCATAGAGTGCTAAGTGGTCAAACTGTTTTCAAATAAGGCAAATGTCAACCTGTAACCAATCCAGCTGTTTCTGTACCTTATTGTTTACTTCTATATGTCACTTCCCTTTTTTTCTATAAATTTGTACTGACCATGAGGCATCCCTGGGGTTCCTCTGAATCTGCTTTGATTAAACTCCTTTAAATTTAATTCAACTGAGGATTTTTATTTTAATAAGTCGCAAAGTCTAAAGGTTAGAGAACCTGGAGTTCATATGTACAAAAGCAGGAGAAGAAAGGTGTCCCAGCTTTAGAAAAGAGAGAGAATTCCCCTTTCCGCTGCCTTTTTGTTCTATCTGGACATTCAGCTAGTTGGATGGTGCATATTGAGGGCAGATCTTCCCCAGTCAGTTCATCAAATCTCCTCCAGAAACACTGTTAGAAACATACTGTTGAATAGTGCTTTACCAGCTATCTATGTGGTCCTTAATCCAGTCAAGTTGGCAGCTAAAATTAACCATTACACTAATTTTATCAGGAACTGCCCTTAAGACACGCCCAGAAATAATCACACATCTGGGCATCCTGTGGCCCAGTCAGGCTGACAGATAAAAATAATTATCACATCAAATAATTTTTTCTAATCCCACATCTGCCTTTGACTGAATAGGTAAGAACTTATGAAGGTGGGCCAAAGCATCAGTATATTTCGTGTGAGTGAGTGTGAGTGTGTGTGTGTGAGTGTGTGTGTGTGTGTGTGTGTGTGTGTTTTCCTTTAATCCCCTGGTAATTGTATGTGTAGCTTATGGTCTTTGCAAGTGGGTGAATTAAAAGAAAGTGTAAACATGGAAACGATACAGAACACATTCAAAACAGCTGTCTAGGTAGCCAACTTCCATGATTAAAATGGGACTGAAAAGCATAAAACAGAACCAGTATTTGCTTTATACAGAGTAACTGCAATTACAGGACTTCGCATGTCTGAGAACTGCTTCTGTCTTCTTCATTTCCCAGCATTCTCATTAGGTACAGCACACTCCTAGTATAAATGTTTCTCTAACCCAACACCCTCCTGCTTAGATCTTCAGTCTCTTTTGCAGATAAGGGGGCCTTTTCTCTCGTTATTATATCCCGCACAAATCCCAAGTAACCCAGTGACTTTCTGTTACTCTAAGCCTCACCTTAAAAGAGGCCATCTCGGCTCATCACACCAGCTATAGCAAGCTTTGCAGGCTTATAAAGAGTTTTTCTGTTTCTTCAGAATGTCTTTCAATATTTTAATCATAAATTTATTCATATGATGGTTTACCTTTCATAAAAATTATCAACAGGGCACAGAGAATGCCTTCAATGTTCAGAGCTTCTATATTTACAAGTAAGAGTTGGACTCTTACTAAAATATAAAAATATTAAGCTAATATATAAGCTCAAGAACATTCAGTGATGCATTTTGTAATAAAATAAATTGAAAAATTTTCTAAACTTTTATCAGTAGTGAGACAGTTAAATTATGGTACTAAACTCAATGGAATACAAGGCAACCATTAAAATGAATAAATATATATGAATGAACATGGAAAGATAACTATAATATATATATATGTATATATATATAATTTTTTAAAAAGCAACTTGCAGAAAAATTTGCAAAGTATAATTCTAGTTTATGTTTAAATGGCATATGTTTTACATATATGAAAGTATAAACACACATGTACAGGCACACACACATGTACACCTTCTCTCAGGCATGCTGGTTTACTTTCTGTTCCTCATATCCGCCAACACTATTTGTAAGGGTCTCTGTGGTTGTTCCCTAAAGCAAAAGATTTTTACTTCCCTTTTATTGGTTAACTGCTGATTTTCCTCTAGATCTCACCTCATTGTTGAAATCAATAATACAGAAATACCTTGCCTGATACACCTAATTAGCACACAATCCTCTGATTACCATTCCTTGTATCATGAGTAGCTCTCCTTTGTCACACTTATCCCAATCACAACTTTACAATCACTCCCATGACTCCCAGAGCGTAGTCATCACTCTGCCTAGGGGAATCTCTGGGAGGCTGCGGTGTGTGCTCATGTTTCACCCTTTTATCTTGAGAGTCTAGCTCATGTTAAGCACACTGTAGAGGAAAAAACTATTATTTGAATAAAGCATGAAGTAATGAATTCTCATTCTCCATTCCACATATGGGGATAGCTAGTCTCTGGCTATAAAACTTATTCTGGTTATTCAGCTAATAAATACCAAGCCAGAATTTAGACCAAAATCGATCTCATTCTAAAGCTTGTGATCTGAACCAACAATAAAATGACCAAGTTAAAGTTTCCAAATCGGATTTTACTGAAGTATAAATGCTAACAATCAATAAACAACAGGAAACATTTAAGAAAGCACTCTCCCTTTCTCAGGGACACCACTGGGAGGAGTATCACTATGATGAGTATTTGGAGAGAAATGAGAGGGAGAGTGAGAATCTTCTAATAGATGATTAAATAACAACCTGACTTAGTTAATTCAGGCTGCTGTGACAGAGTACCATAGACTGTGTCGTTTAAACAACAGAACCCTATTTCTCACAGTTCTAGAGACTGAGGAATCTGGTGTTTGGTGAGGTTGCATTTCCTCATTTGCAGATGGCTGTCTCCTCCTTGTATCCTCACATGGCAGAGAGCTGAGAGTGAGAGCAAGCTCTTGGGTCTCTTCTTATAAGGGCACTAATCCTATTCATGGGGGCTCCATCTTTATTACCTAAATATCTCCCAAGGCCCCACCTTTTAATATCCTCACACTAGGAATTAGAATATCAACATGTAAATTTGAGACAGACATAAACATTCAGCCCATAACACAACCTTTGGGATTTCTTTCATTGATAACCTACATAAGTTTATAGTGGTTCAATTACGATTCTGTAATTTTCCAAACCCCATAGTTCTGATAAAATTCTTTATACTATTATTGCCATGCTAATGCTTTGTTTGGGGGAAAGGCAGCATTCTCATCTACCTCTTGAATTAAAGCATGTTCATTTCCACTGATAAGCAGTAATGACCTCAACTTTAAAAAACTGAGACCTCAGTCAAAACTGAAAAATCACTCAGCTTGAAATTGAAACAAAATTAGATATAAATGTGCTAACATTTAGGTCTTCTTTAGCATATTTAAAATTAAAATCTTAAACCTGATTTATAAACACGTAATGTGTCAGGGTAGGTAATAGTATGGAGAGGTAAAAGCAGACAATGAAAACCAAAGCAAGCATTCTACTGTATTCTGAGGCTGACTGAAATACATTTCATCAAAAAAAAAAAAAGATTATAGCAGTACTATTAAGATTTTCACAAATATGCTTGTCCCCTAACGCCCCCCAAAAAAATTGGCTAAGAGAATATATCATTAAAGTCTGAATGTAAAACGATTTGAGAAAATGTTTTTAAAATGCTATCTTTTAAATTATTTTATATTCACATATATGAAATTATAT
The DNA here is from genome assembly GCF_001604975.1 of Cebus imitator. Taxonomy (NCBI): domain Eukaryota; kingdom Metazoa; phylum Chordata; class Mammalia; order Primates; family Cebidae; genus Cebus; species Cebus imitator. Next base: position 4,760,238 of record NW_016107349.1, on the reverse strand, counting down.
TAACATTACATGGATTATATGCATATCATATGAATTATGGGAACACTACATTAATTATATAAATACATTAAATTGTTTGCAAGGCCTAGAGTCTTTTCTTTCGAATATTCTCAGTGGCGGTGAAACTTTCTTCCAAAAAATAAATTTGACCCCTATAGGTGAGTCTATCAATCAGTCTGTCTATTCATTCACACCTACGCATATCCTCCTCTTTCTCTGCCCCTCATATATAGAAGAGACAGAGAGATAAATGATAGTTTATCTATCTGCACAAACATATATTTGTGTGTGTGTGTGGTTGTTTATGTATGTGTACATATATAAGGATTTCCTTAAAAAGTCATTATTATCTGGTGGAAGAGAATTCCATTTTGAAAAGAGGCCTCAACTCTGCTCTTGCTTGCCTCTGACTCACAGCTACAATACTACCCTGGATAAATCACCCATCTTCAGTTTTGCCTCTTTCCTTGCTTTCTTCATCTAACAATTGAGTGCAAGAGACTAGGTAACTGTTCAGTTCTGATATTCTCTACTTACTTTCCTTTTTTGGTCTCTCACCACAGAGCATATTTAAATAATCTTTTTTTTCCTGAGCTTTGAATTGCTCTAAATCCTACAAGAAGCAGCTTTGCTTATAATTAGCTAAGATTTTTATTCTGTGTCTAAGAAACCAAAGACCAGAGAGATACCCAGCTGTCTTTTGTACATCAAATGTCTCTTATTAGCATGACATTTTGATGAGTTAAAGTAGAAATGAATCAAAGGTAGACTTTGTACTCCTTAAAATTCACATGGGATGAATGCTAAAACAGATATGTTTTAGTTTGCTATTCTTAAAACATTTGAAAAAATAATATGACATCTGTCAAATATCAAATGGAGCAGCTTGTTTTCAGGGGCATATGTATCTACAGACAGACCTGCATTTACATGCATACATATTACAATAAAATCACAAAATAAACTCTTTACCAGAAGTATTAGAAATTCTATGTCCAGAGACTATTTGATTTTTTAAAGTAGTCACCATGGGAAGCTTTAAACTTATTCCAATCAGGTTGTCATCATGCACAAAACAGCTCAGGAATTTCTTTTTAGAATTGCTTACAGTGTTTTCTTTTGAATATTCTCAGTGGCGGTAAAACTTTGTTACAGAAAATCAATTCCATCCCTAAAGGTTAGTCCAAATACGATTTGAATTGGTGTGAAATTTGGCATTATGTCTTTCTGCTTAGTCCTCATTGAAGAACATATTCCTGGCAGCAGAAGCGCCTCATTATAAAGCTTTTTCACCTTTAAGATGGGCCTGTGGCAGGGATCCCAAATGCCATGTTCCAATAAGCCCCATTTGGCACACTGGTAAAAAAATGAAATAAACTTCTGTGCTTTAAATCTAAAACAGGAATGCAGTAAAATGTGGGAAGTAGTTAATTTAGATTTGGAAAGCAAACTCATCAATCACCCATTAGATAAATGCTGCATTTACTTTGGCTCTGTCAATAAAAACATCAATTAACATTACCAGGTCCTCTCTGTAGAAATACAACTGGATGAGATTTTCCTTTGAAACTAGTAAGAATTCAGTTTTCTCACTTGTTGCCTAATTAAAACCTCTTCATTTTAAGAAAAATACTAATTAATAATTATGAATGAATCCTGTCATATTTAAACATATTCTTCCTATTTTTAGTGTGCCAAAAATGTAATCCATCATTTTCCATTCCTATTCATATTTACATGTTCTTATTACTATTATTACTCTGTTCCTTTTTTATTTTAAATTATTTTATTTTAATATAGTAGGGAAGCAGTAGATTTTTAAAATAATTTCAATTTTTACCTTGGAATCACAGGAGACATGTACAGGTATGTTACCTGGTTATATTGCATAATACTGACAATTGCTCCCACAATTGCTCCCACAATTGCTAGCACAGTACTCAATAGTTACTCAATGGTTAAAAAAAACATTGCCTCCCTCCCTAACCCCCCAGGAAGCCACAGTGTCTATTGTTGCCATCTTTATGTACACAAGTACACATTGTTTAGCTCCCAATTATAAGTGAGAACATGTGGTATTTGGTTTTCTATTCCTGTGTTAATTCACTTTTGATAATGGCCTTTAATGATATACATGTTGCTGCAAATGACATGATTTCACTAGTTTTATGTCTGTATAATATTCCATGGTGTATATGTAGCACATTTTCTTTACCCAAACCATATTGATGGACACCCAGATTAATTCCATGTCTTTGCTGTTGTGAAAAGTGCTGCAATGTACATATGGATATGTGGTGTTTTTTTTTTTTTTTTTTTTTTTTTTTTTTTTGAAATGGAGTTTTGCTTTTGTTGCCCAGGCTGGAGTAAAATGGCACAATATTGGCTCACTGCAACCTCCACCTCCCAGTTTCATGAGATTCTCCTGCCTCAGGCTCCTGAGTAGCTGGAATTACAGGCATGCACCACACGCCCAGATAATTTTGGTATTTTTAATACAAACATGGTTTCACCATGTGAGCCAGGCTGGTCTTGAATTCCTGACCTCAGGTGATCCACTGGCCTTGGCCTCCTAAAGTGCTGGGATTACAGACATGAGCCACCACTCCCAGCCTGGGTATGCATTTTTGGTAGAATGATTTATTTTCTTTGGGTAAATACCCAAAAATAAAATTGCTGAGTCAAATGGTAGTTTAAAACAAGACTACCATTTGTTTTAAATATTACTTTTGTTCTTTGAGAAACTTCCAAACTGCTTTCCACAACGGCTGGCCTAATTTACATTCCCACCAACAATGTGTAAGTGTTCTCTTTTCTCCACAGCCTGGCCGCCATCTCTGTTTTCTTGACTTTTTAATGATAGCCATTCTGACTGGTGTGAAATGGTATCTCACTGTGGTTTTCCTTTGTATTTTTCTAGTGATTAGTGATGTAGATTTTTTTTTCATATGTTTCTTGGCCACTTGCCTGTCTTCTTTTAAGTGTCTGTTCATGTCTTTGGCCCATTTTTTAATAAGGTTGTTGATTTTAGGCTTGTTCAATTGTTTAAGCTCCTTACAGATTCTGGATATTCAATCTGCCAGATGTATAGCTTGTGAATATTTTCTCTCATTCTGTCAGTTGTTTTTTCACTCTGTTGTTAGTTTCCTTTGTTGTGCAGAAGGTTGTTGGTTTAATCAGGTCCCAGTTGTCCATTTTTTTAATACAATGGCTTATACGGAGTTAACTATAAATTCTTTCCCAAGGCTGATGGAGTGATGGACAGAATGGTGTCTTCTAGGCTTTCTTCTAGATTTCTTATAGTTTGAGGTCTTATATTCAAATTTTTGATCCATCTTGAGTAAATTTTTGTGTATGGTAAAATGTAGGGGTTCAGTTTCGTTCTGTGTATGTTTGGCCAGCTATCCCAAAATCATTTATTAAATAGAAAGACTTTTCTCCATTGATTACTTTTGTTGAGTTTGTCAAAAATCAAATGACTATAGGTGTGCAGCTTTATTTCTTGGTTCTCTATTCTGTTTCACTGGTCTATGCATCTGTTTTGTACCAGTATCATGTTGTCTTGGTTACTGTAGCCTTATAATATAGTTTTAAGTTAGGTAATGTGATGTCTCTGGCTTTCCTCTTTTTCTTAGAATTGCTTTGGATATATGAGCTTCACTGGTCTTTATGAATTTTAAAAGAGTTTTTTCTAATTCAGTGAAAAATGACATTGGTAGCCTGATAGGAATACCATTAAAGATATACATTGCTATGGCCGTTTTAACAATATTAATTCAAATTATACATTTGTTTGTGTCATGCATTATTTCTTTCAGCAGTGTTTTGTAGTTCTCTTTGTAGGGATCTTTTACTGTCTTGGTTAGATGCATTCTTAGTTTTTTGTTTTGTTTTGTTTTACAGCTATTGTAAATGGGGTTGCAATCTTGAGTTTGCTCTCAGCTTTAATGTTACAGATGCACAGAAATGCAACTAAATGCAAATGCATCTTAAAACATTACTTACGTTGCTTATAAGTTTCAGGAGCTTTTTGGTGAAGTCTTTGGGGTTTTCTAAGTATAAAATCATCATCATCAGTGAAAAGAGATTGTTTGTGTTCTTCTTTTCCTACTTGAATTCCTTTTATTTGTTTCTCTTGCCTGATTGCTCCGGCAAGGACTTCCAGTACCACGTTGAATAGAAATGGTGAACGTGAGCATTCTTTTCTTCTTCTAGTTTGCAAGGGGAATGTTTCCAGTTTTTACCCATTTAGTATGATATTGGCTGTGGGTTTGCCATAGATGGCTCTTATTATTTTGAGGTATGTTCCTTTGATGCCTACTTTCTTAAAGGATTTTATCCTGAGGGGATGCTGAATTTTATTGAAAGCTTTTTCTGCATCTACTAAGAGGTTCATATGGCTTTTGCTTTCAACTCTGTTTATGTAGTAAATCACATTTATTGATTTTCATGTGTTAAAGCAACCTTGTATCCCAGGAATAAAGCCTACTTGAGCATGGTGAATTAACTTTTTGATGTGCTTCTGGATTAAGTTTGCTAGAATTTTGTTGAGGATTTTTGCATCTATGCTCATCAGGAATGTTGACCTGGTTTCTTTTTTCATTGTGGTGTTAGTACGTTTTTGTATCAAGGCAATGATGGTGCTGGCTGAATAGAATAAGTTAGGGAGGAGTTCCTCTTCCTTGATCTTTTTGGAATAGTTTTAGTAAGATTGGTACCAACATTTCTTTGTACATCTGGTGGAATTCAGCAGTGAATCCATCTGGTCCAGAGGTTTTTTTTTTTTTTTTNTTTTTAGTTGGTTGGTTTTATATTACTGATTTAACTTCAGAACTTGATATTGTTTTATTCAGCATTTCATTTTTTTTTCTGATTCAATCCTGGGAGATTGTGCATTTCCAGGAATTTATTCATTTCTTTTATATTTTGTAGTTTATGTGCATAGAGGTGTTCATAACACTTTCTGAAGATCATTTGTATTTCTGTGGGATCAGTTATAATGTCACCTTTGTCATTTCTGATTGTGCTTATTAGATCTTCTCTTTTTTTTTTCTTTGTTAATCTAGCTAACAGTCTATCGATCTTGTTTATCTTTTGAAAAAACCAACACTGGTTTCCTTGATTCTTTGTATAAATTTTTAGGTCTCAGTTTTGTTCATTTATTTTCTGATTTTAGTTATTTCTTTTCTGCAGCGAGTTTTGCAGTTAGTTTGCTCTTGGTTTTCTAGCTCCTCTAGATGTGATGTTAGATCATAAATTTGAGATCATTTTAACTTTTTCAGATAGATGTTTAGTGCTATAAACTTTTCTCTTAATATTGCTTTTTGTTGTATCCCAGCAATTTTGGCACGTTGTGTCTCTGTTTTCATTTAATTCAAATAATGTTTTGATTTCTATCTTAATTTTATTGTTTACTCAAAAGTCATTTGGGAGAAAGTTGTTTAATCTCCATGTAACTGTGTGATTTTGAGAGATCTTCTTGGGTTGATTTCTATTTTTATTCTACTATGGCCTGAGAGTATGGTTGGCATTATTTTAATTTTTCTGAATTTATTGAGACTTGATTTATGGCTTAGTATGTGGTAGATTTTAGAGTATGTTCCATGTGCAAATCAGAAGAATGTATATTCTCTGGTTGATGAGTGCTGTATTCTGTAGATGTCTATTAGGCATAATTGGCCAAGTGTCAAACTTTAGTTCAGAATTTCTTTGCTAGTTTTCTGCCCTGATGATCTGCATAACACTGTCAGTGGAGTGTTGAAGTTTCCTAGAATTATCATTTAGATGTCTAACTTTTCATAGGTCTAGAAGTACATTCCTTATGTATTTGTCTGCTCCAAGGTTGGTTGTGTATATATTTAGCGTAGTTAAGCCTTCTTGTTGAATTGAACCCCTTATCATCATGTAATGCCCGTTTTTGTTCTTTTTTTACTGTTGTTGGTTTAAAGTCTATTTTACCTTATAGAAAGATAGTGGCCCCTATTCTTTTTTTTTTTTGTTTTCTATTTCCCTGATAGTTCTTCTTTCATCATCTCTTTATCTTGAGTGTATAGATATAAGTATGTATGTGATAACTCCCTTGACAGCATATAGTTGGATCTTCTATTTTTATCCAGCTTGCCACTATGTGCCTCGTAACCAAGGAATTTAGAAAATTTACATTCAAGGCCAATATTGATATGTAAGGTTTCAGTTCCACTGTGAAGTTGTTAAATTATTGCTTTGTAGTTTCTATTCTATTTGTAGTTTCTATTCTGTAGGGCCTGTGGGCTATGTATGTAAGTGTGTTTTTGTGGTAACAAGTATTATTTTTTTGTTTCCATGTTTAGAACCCCCTTAAGGATCTCTTGTAGTGTTGGCCTAAAGGTAACAAATTTCCATAGCACTTGCTTGTCTGGAAATGGCTTTATTTCTCCTTTTCATATGAAACTTAATTTGGTGGATATAAAATTATCAACTAGAATTTATTTTATTTAACTCTTTTCCTGTTTACCCCAAGAACTCTTGCCAGCAGTGCTTGCAGCTGCAGCATTTACCCTGAGAAAACTTTGCCACAAAATATCTTGCTTTTATTATTATTTTCACATCACTTTAGTATATCGACTTTGGAAACAAAAGACATCTTCTATTTATAGCATTCTGTGTTTAGTAGTGGTATTTCCAATTACAAAATATAATAATTCTCAAATACTGAAAATGTCAAATCCTAGAAAACATAGAATCTCTATACATGATGTTAACATTGTTGTCAAACAGTTTTTGGCCAAAGATTCAATTAATGAATCTGATTTTTTTGACATGGTTGATTCAAATGATTCAGACAATTCTGATGTTGGTTCTGTTTAGAAATAACTCTAAGAGCAGTATTTATATTTCATTATCACATAGAAAATCAGTTTGCTTCAGCCCAAAGAACATGTTTATGTAAAATTAAATAATCACTGGCAGAGAGCTGCACATTTTTTTTTCTTTTTTCTAAATGGGGAAAAGGTTAAGAATGCTGAAAATTGACCCCCAATCTCTCTTGGCTTGTAAGGTTTCTGCTGAAAAGTTTGCTATTAGCCAGATGGGATTCCTTATGTACATGATCTGATCTTTTTCACTAGCTGCCTTCAATATATATTTTCTTAATTTTTAGCATTGACTTTGGGCCATCTGGTGACTACATGCCTTGGAGATTTTCATTTTGTATAGCATCTTCCAGGTGTTCTCTGGATTTCTTGTATCTGTATGTCTACCTCTCTAGTAACATTAGGAATATTTTCTTAAATTATTCTCTCAAATATGTCTTCTAGGTTGTTTTCTTTATCTTTGTCTCTCTCAGGAATATTAATCATTAATAGGTTTGGTCACTTTACATAATCTCATATTTCTTAAAGACATTGTTCATTTTTTAAAATGCTTTTTGTCTTTGCCCTTATATGACTAGGTTAGTTCAAAAGATTGGTCTTCAAGCTCTGAAATTATTTCTTCTACTTAGTGAAGTCTACTTATAAAGCTTTCAATTGCATTTTGAAATTCCCTAAGTGAGTTTTTCAGGTTCAAAAGCTCTGATTGGTTTCTTTCAAAGATGTTTATCTCGTCCTTTATTTCCTGGATTGCTTTATTAGTTTCTTTATGTTGATTTTCAACCTTGTTCTTGGATATCAGTGCACTTCCTTGCAATACATGTTTTGGATTCTTACTTGTTACTTCTGATTTTTTCATTTTGGTTAGGGACCATTGCTAGAGAGCTGGTGTGATCCTTTGATGGTGTCACTGCATTCAGATTGTTCATGGTGACATTATTTAAAGCTGTTCCCTTCTCTTCTGGAGACATTGGCACTTCCAACTTTTGTAATTATTCTCATGCAGGTATTTTTTTTTTCTTTTTCTCTCTTTCTCTATAATATTATTATCTTTTTCTATTTTCCTTTTACCTTTCCCCCATTCCCTAGCAGGTGTGACTCTAAAGAGTGCTAGTTTGTTCTTTGGCTTTGCTTCTATAGCTCTAAGCACTTTGTGTGTGTGTGTGTGTGTGTGGGTGTGTGTGTGTGTGTGTGGTGTGTGTGTGTGTTTTAAATTGGGCTGTGCAGTTTGACCTATAGGTCAGTAGATGGAGCTTATGGGTAAAAGCCAATTGTGGCTAACATTCCTGGAAGTACACTTGATCCTTGTTTCCTGGGAGAAACTTTCTGTTGCTTCAGGTGGTGGACTTAGTTCATGGTGTCCACAATGGTCTGAACTCCCTGCTTAGCCCCATGAAGGAGCACAGGGAAAGATGGGCAGGGCTGGCCTGGGCAGGTCCGCTTACATGTCCCCCAATGGCAGACACAGGCACCGTCACTGAGGGAGAATCTATTAGGTAGCCACCAGCACCTAGAGTGTGTGTAGGCATGGAACAAACACCTTGGCCCCAGGTTCTCAGCATGGGGATGCCAGGCAGTCTATACTCCTAATCCAGGAGACTGGGCACTCTGGATGCCTAGAGATCTGCCTGAGCATGGAACAGAGAAGACCCCCCTGTATGAGGATCTCTGTACAGGAGGGATGGGCAGCTGACACTTCTGTTCCAGGTAAGCAGGTACTCCAAATGTCTGAAGATCTGCCTGGGTGTGAAGTAGAGGGTGCCCCTGAATTAAAGTCTCTGTACATCAGGGGTAGGGTGATTCAGGCTGGTGAACCAAGAAAGTAGATGCTCTGAATACCTAGAGATATGACTGGGCCTCAAATGAAGAGGGGCCCCTGTCACCAGGATCTCTGCAGAGGGAATGTGGGACAGCTTAGGCTGCCAATTAAGGCAAGCAGGCGCTTTTAATGCCAGGGTGTTAAAAGGAGGGGGTCACCATGCACCATGATCTATGAACAGGAAGGATGGGGCAGTTCAGGCTGCTGATCTAGATGAACAAGTGCTCCAAATGTCCAGAGATCTGCTTGGGCATGGAGCAAAGAGGGCCCTGCTGCACTGTGGTCTATGCTTAGGAAAGGTTGGGTGACTCGGGCTGTTAGCCCATGTGAGTGGGTAATCCAAATGCCTGGAGATATGCCTATGTGTGGTGTGGATAGGTGTTTATCTAAGTAAGGGGGTGCTCTGAATACTTAAAGATTCACCTTGGGGTGGAGCAGAGAGGGCCCCATTCTACCACAATCTGTGTCTATGAAGGGTGGGGTGGCTCAGGCTGCTGGTCCAGGCAAGCAGGTGCTCCAGATGTTGTCTGGATTTCTGTCTGGGGCTGGAGTAGAGAGGGCCTCATTGCAACATGATCTCAGGGGAGCAGGATGGAGCACCTAGCAATGACATATGCAGCCCAGTTCTAGATCACCAAGCTGGCCCTGGCTGCAGGTCTCATTGTCTAGGAGAAACTATAGCTTTAGCAGCTCTCTTCCTGCCCTAAACCTGTGATAGGGGAGAGCACTGTCCCAGTACCTATTGTTGAGGCATTTTTCACAGTTCTGGCTGCAGAAGCCCATACATGGCTCCGGAGCAGGCACTTCAATCTCCAGCCCAAGACTGGGCCTACCTACATAGCCATATTTCCAGGTCATGAAAGAATGGCTGATTTTGTATGCGCCTATATTAAAAATGGCGTCTGGGTCTTGGTCCCAGGTCTGGGAAAATGCCTACAGCTTTTCTTTATTTTATTCCTTCCCAGCAACTCCAAGCCTCTCCCCAAGTTAGTTCCATTGTTTGGGAGAAAGAAAGTGTTCTCCCTCAGCCTGTGACTCACCTCCCTCCCTCTGTAACTTGCCTTCCACTGGGGTTGCTCAGATCCTCAGTGGAAAGGTGAGTCACAGAGGGAGGCTCTCTGTCTCTGCTATGTACTAGAATTTCACTCACTTTTATTAGCCAGATACAACACGAGAGCTCATTGCTTACACACTCCTCCCCAGCATCAGATGTCCTTCACAATTACAGTGGATTCTCTTTTTCCTTCTACAATTACAGTTCACAAAGTTGACTCTCAGGCACTCTCTTGCTGTTTCCAAATGGCTGAGACAGGCTAAAAGCCTCTAATCCACCATCTTGGGAAAAAAACAAACAAACAAATGAAACGAAAAAACCCTTAGTTCCTATTAAAGGCAGCAATTATTCCATTCAACTAGAGAAGAAAAATCAGTCATCAATGATTTCATCTTTCTTGTACTGATGCCTAATCAGTTCTTAAATGTCCTTGATTGGACCTCAACAGCAGTAGTAATTCCATTCTCACTTTAACGTCTCCATTTTCTAGTATGGAAAGATGGACCTTTGGCCCAGATTATTATAATGCGAGTGTTGATTGCTACCTAACATGGCTCTCCAATTCCAAGCTATTTGCATTTTCTAACCTAAAACAATGTTTGAACATTTTCATTTCTTTATTATGACAAAATGTTATAACATGTAATGTACTAGTTTGTTTTCAAGTTTCTGATAAAGACATACCTGAGATTGGGAAGAGAAGGTGGTTTAACTTGACTTACAGTTCCACATGGCTGGGGAGGTCTCATAATCATGGCAGAGGGCTAAAGGCACTTCTTACATGGTAGCAGCAAGACAGAATGAGGAAGAAGCAAAAGCAGAAACCCCTGATATGCCCATCAGATCTTGTGAGACTTATTCACTACCATGAAACTAGCACAGGAAAGACTGGCCCCCAATTATTCAATTTCCTCCCTCGGGTCCCTCCCACAAGACATGGGAATTCTAGGAGATACAATTCAAGTTGAGATTTGGTTGGAACACTGCCAAACCATATCATTCCTCTCCTGGTCCCTCCAAATCTCATGTCCTCACATACAGAAACCAACCATGTTGTCCCAATAGACCCTCAAAGTCTTAATTCACCATTAACCCAAAAGTCCACATTCCAAAGTTTCATCTGAGATAAGGCAAGTCCCTTCTGACTATGAGCCTGTAAAATCAAAAGCAAACTAGTTGTTTCCTAGATACAATGGGGGTATAGGCATTGGGTAAATACAGCCATTCCAAATGGGAGACATTGGCCAAAACAAAGAAGTTACAGAGCTGATACAAATCTGAAATTCAGCAGGGCGGTCAAACTTTAAAGCTCCGAAATGATCTCCTTTGACTCCAGGTCTCACATCCAGGTTACGCTAATCCAAGAGGTGGGTTCCCATGGTCTTGGGCAGCTCTGCCCCTGTGGCTCTGCAGGGTACAGCTCCCTCCCAGCTGCTGTTACAGGCTGGCATTGAGTGTCCATGGCTTTTCCAGGCCCACATTTCAACCTGTCAGTGGATCTACTATTCTGGGGTCTGAAGGACAGAGGTCCTCTTCTCACAGCTCCATTAAGTGATACCCAGCAGGGACTCTGTGTGTGGGCTCTGACCTCACATTTCCCTTCTGCACAGCCCTAGCAGAAGTTCTCCATAAGGGCCTCGCCCCTGTTGCAAACTTTTGCCTGGGGATCCAGGCATTTCCATACATCCTCTGAAATCTAGGTGGAAGTTTCCAAACCTCAATTCTTGACCTTTGTGCACCCGCAGGCTCAACACCATGTGGAAGCTACAAAGACTTGTGGCTTTCATCCTCTGAAGCCACAGCCCCAGCTCTACATTGGCTCCTTTCAGCCATGACTGGAGTGGCTCAGACACAGGGCACCAAGTCCCTAAGCTGTACACAGCCCAGGGACCCTGGGCCTGGCCAACAAAACCACTGTTCTTCTCCTGGGCCACCAGGCTTATAATGGAAGGGGCCGCTGTGAAGGTCTCTGACATGGCCTGGAGACATTTTCTACATGGTCATGGGAATAAATATTAAGCTTTTTGCTGCTTATGCAAATTTCGGCAGTCAGCTTGAATTTCTCCCCAGAAAATTGGCTTTTCTTTTCCATCACATAGTCTGACTGCAAATTTTCTGAACTTTTATGCTGTTTTTCTTTTAAAACTGAATGCCTTTAACAGCACTCAAATCACCTCTTGAATGTTTTGCTGCATAGAAATTTCTTCCTCTAGATACCCTAAATCCTCTCTCTCAAGTTCAAAGTTGCACAAATCCCTAGGGCAGGGGCAAAATGCTGCCAGTCTCTTTGCTAAAACATAACAAGAGTCATCTTTACTCCAGTTCCCAATAAGTTCCTCATCTCCATCTGAGACAATGTTAGCCTAGATTTTATTGCCCATTTCGCTATCAACATTTCAGGTAAAGCTATTCAATACGTCTCTAGAAGTTTCAAACTTTCCCACATTTTCTTTCTTCTTCTGAGCCCTTCAAACTATTCCAACCCCTGCCTATTACCCAGTTCCAAAGTCACTTACACATTTTAGGGTATGTTTTCAACTGCACCCCACTCTACTGGTACTAATTTACTGTATCAGTTGGTTTTCACACTAGTGATAAAGATATACCTGAGACTGGGAAGAACAGGTGGTTTAATTTGACTTACAGTTCCACATGGCCAAAGAGGTCTCATAATCAGGGAGGAGGGTGAAAGGCAGTTCTTACATGCTGGCAGCAAGAGAGAATGATGAAGAGGCCACAGCGGAAAGCCCTGATAAACCCATTAGCTCTTGTGAGGCTTATTTACTATCATGAGAATAGCACAGGAAAGACCAGCCCACCATTATTCAATTTCCTCCCCATGGGTCCCTCCAACAAGATGTGGGAATTCTAGGACATACAATTCAGGTTGAGATTTGGTAAGGACACAGGCAAACCATATCATGTAATTTCTCATTGAGAAAAACCACTCGAAACAGAAAACCTCAACTCTCCATGCCTCCTTGAATGTAAACTCACCCTGATATTCGAAGACATGCAGGCATTGACCACTGCTTCTAAGTTTGCTACTATTATTTGCCTTTAAATATTATATGCTCATGTTAAACTGTCCTCAAGTATTCCTGCTTCCATGGTTTTTATTGTGATTCTTTCAGCCTGCAAACATGATCATCATATTCCATGTTTATATTTTTCTTTTTTTTAAAAACTCAGTTGTGATGCTTTATCTTTTAATAAAATTTCTCTTCCTTGCTTATTTGGAGGTTCTCTCCTCATGTTATGTGTAGAGCAAGTGACTTTCCCTCTACTTTTTACTCAACATATTGCATTTTCTATTTTTTATATTACCTCTTATCTTCTCTGGTATATTGACAGCTTGTTGAGGTCAGGAAAAATTCATTATTCATTGCCTTGCACAGTCTAGATTCTCAATACATAACTGCTTTATTGAAGCTAAGTAGATAGATATGATAGTCACAATGTTTATGTTCTCAGAAAGTTTCTCAAACAGATGATAGTTGCTATAGAAATTCAGAAAATGTAGAGAGAGAATATTTTGATGTTTAGTACTATCATAACCATACCCCTTCCACCCAGAGGCAGAGAAAAGAAAGCTCAGAATGCAAAGCTTCTATTCAATTTCCCAAACTGCACATGGTATTCACATCACCCAAACAAACAGCATAATATCTCAAAGCAACAGCCTTCTCCTCTGAAAATGAAGATAATATTGTCTACAATATGTACTTAGTCACCATATTTATTCCCAGGATATTTGTAAAAATTTAGACAATATAGGATAGCATCCAGAAGCAATTTACATACTTTAAGACATTGTACAAATGGAAATCTTTAAGGAAGCTAGCAGATAAAAAATACTCATCTCTTCTAACTTATAATTTCATCATTACCAACCAATCTCCTATTAATAAATTTTTCTTATGTGATACTAACCATAGAGGTCAACATCTCTTTTCACTGTCTTTTGTTCCTCCCACTTTCTTGGTACCCTAGTGTCATTGGTAGTGTTTTATGTATCACAAAACTTGAAAGGTCATTAATTATCATTTAAAAACTGAGACTATGTGGGAAATTATTTTTTTTCAGACGAGTGTGCTTACTTAATATTCATTATTTTTTCCTAATCACTGTGAGCTGAAAACACTACCCAGATGTCACTGGTTATCAATCACTAAAGCATGAATTTTATTTGAAGCTATGTTTTTAACCAGAATGTAATTTTTGTGTATTTTTTTAAATTTCGCTGTGAAGAAAATGGAACTAATAAACAGAAAAAAAGATGAAAAGATTAGATAATTAAAAACAGTAAAGAAAAATGAATACTGTTTTTTCATTCAGATAATATGATTCCTTATTAGATATTTAAGGGACTCACTCTCAAAAAGGCAAAACAGGCTGGGCGCGGTGGCTCATGCCTGTAATCCCAGCACTTTGGGAGGCTGAGGCGGGTGGATAACCTGAGGTCAGGAGTTTGAGACCAGCTCGGACAACATGGTAAAACCCAGTCTCTACTAAAAATATAAAAAGTAGCCAGTCCTGGTGGTGGGCATCTGTAGTCTTAGTTACTCTGGGGTGCTATGGCAGGAGAATCTCTTGAACCTAGCAGGTGGAGGTTTCAGTGAGCCAAAATCACACCACTACAGTTTAGTCAAAAAAAAAAAAAAAAAAAAAAAGGCAAAACATCAATAACTTAAAATGAATCATATCTGAGAGAGAGGCAGATGCAGCCTTTTAAGGAAAGTCAGTCTATATGGGAAGTCTAGTTGTACAAATCTTGTCCAACATCCTTCCCGGAGGTTTCATCCATCTAATTGCAGGAAGCTCTTAATTTTTTATTCATTTCTCACATGCAAGCAACCAGGATCTTTTTGTTTTTCTTCTACTTTCAGTTTTAAATTTGGACAACAATTTTCCAAATTTTTGAAAGTTAAAAAAGTATATAAACTTTTTAAATAAAAAAACTCTAGTAAAACACATACTAAGAATATTTTGCTTACTCTAAAAATCCCTGAATTGTCATTGATCTTCTTATGTACTCCCAGTTCTTGAATCCTATCTCTACATGAAAATATTCTTCTCTCACCCTCCTTTTTGTGTCTTTGGGGGATCTCTTATGCTCACATTTTTGTCCACCTACTCTTACAAGTAAAGGGATTAAATAGAAAACACCATCCAGCTAGCACAGAGATGTTATTTATAAAATACCATTAATGAAGAGAGTCATGTGCATTTTCATTTTATCCTCTCAACAATACTGCAATGAATATATATGGAATATGCATTATTATCCTCTGGCAAAGAGTTTAATAATTTCCTGCCACAAATTTCAATTAGTATCCAGAAAATAAGCAGAAAGAAGAAAAAAAATATATATATATAGTAGTATACGTAGATTTATATACAGTATTTCTGCATACACACACACACACACACACACACAAACACACACACACACATACACGCACACAAATATATCATCCACTGGGGCAGCTCTTCTGTCACTTACTGACTTTGTCATAAAAGCCAGCCTTTATAAATTCCTTTAAGTTTGTCTTTGCCACAAAAAGAATCTCCTGAACTTAATGGGTCCAAAATATGGTATTTGTTGAGTCATGCTTTTGCTTCTTTGAGCGTATTTTTTTTCATTAAATATTTCTTATTTGAATGAATTAGTTAAAGATGGTTTGATCTAAATATGTAATAAGATTTACTCATAATAATGTCCTGAGACTTCATACAAGTATGTCTTGATTGTTAAGTTTATGTGTAAGGCAGTGTCATGGCACCAGAATGACTGTTACTCAAGCTGAATTTCCGTCATTCCATGCCTGTTGCTAAATGACACCAATCAAAATGGCATTTTAGGCCGGGCGCGGTGGCTCACGCCTGTAATCCCAGCACTTTGGGAGGCCGAGGCGGATGGATCACGAGGTCAAGAGATCAAGACCATCCTGGTCAACATGGTGAAACCCTGTCTCTACTAAAACTACAAAAAATTAGCTGGGCATGGTGGTGCATGCCTGTAATCCCAGCTACTCAGGAGGCTGAGGCAGGAGAATTGCCTGAACCCAGGAGGCGGAGGTTGTGGTGAGCCGAGATCGCGCCATTGCAGTCCAGCCTGGGTAACAAGAGCAAAACTCCATCAAAAAAAAAAAAATGGCATTTTAAACCTGCAACCTATTTTATTCATGTATTCATTAAAGTAAATATGTTTTTGATTATTTCGCTAATCAAACAATGGAGGCTGGAGGTAAAGGACCCTGGACAAATGCAATGAAACAGTGAGTACATATGTGGAAGGACAGAAAGAACAGCCATTATATCAGTAAAGTCTCTGTCCAGAAAGTACGAAAATCAACATCTTGGCATTTGCAATGTGATTCTATTCTGACCAATAAGACATGATAAAAATTCTAAAGGGGCTCCTGAAGAAACTCCTGTCTGCCACCCTCACCCCTCTATGAGAGAGAGAAAGAGATGCAAAAGGATGTCCCCAGCACTCCTCAGCTTTCTTCTTCACTTGGACATAATTTTCTGTAAATAAGTTATGAAATGCTGCCAGGATGGAACCATGAATAGAAGTAGAGAGATCCAAGAGACCCTGGCATCACTGGGACCATGAATATGCCTGGAACAGCCTATCTGCAGCTATCTTGCGATGTGAGAAAAATACACTATTTGTAACTAAGCCACTTTTATAGTCAGGAATCCTGTTATTGTCACCAAATATATCCCAATTCTTTTAAAGATAAACTGAGTAATATATAGCCCAGTCATTTAAAATTACTTTGACCTATTTTATTGTCAAATAAAAGTTAAAGAAATATCTTACTTTCTCTCTTTTCATCTGGAATATATAATATGCAATATATTATATATTTAATACATAATATATACATTTTTGTTTTGCAAATACTCTGTTAATCATTGCATTCGAAGCTGGAGATGATAAGGGGGAGGAGGAATATTATGAAGGTGATATTGATAAGAGAAAATTCAAGCAGGCACAAAATGGGCAGGGACTTGATAGAATATGGATATTTAGAAAAAGATGGACTAAAGAGATTAATGTCAGAAACTAAGCACAGAACAGCACACACTTATCTTCCTAGAATGGGAACCACCATTACCAAGCCTACCCCTACTTACTGGACTTCCCATCATCATCTTATCTTTCGTAAACATAAGCAGACAGTCAAGAATCAAGATGCATCTGAGAAAAGGTTACACATCAAAGGCAGAGCCTAAGTAAACCCAAAAGAAAGAAACCAAAAGGGGCAAACAGTTTATAAGAAAAAAAGTCAAAAAATTGCCAATATTGTACCTATAAAAAGTGGCCAAGAGGGTACAGAGAAGATCATTACGAAGCAAATTTAAAGAGACTGTGAGATTTCAAAATATAATAGGAGAAACATAAAACTTTCAAGAATTTTTGGAAGGTAAAGTTGAAGAAATCTAGAAAGCCGAGTGTAGAAGCACAAAAAGAGATAAATATTAGACTTAAAAACCCAAAAGGAAAAGCTACCAAGTATACTATTGCAAGAGATGCAACTTTAGAGTGCAGGAAAATCATCAAAACAAAGATCAGCAAATGAAATTGAAATATATACAAATGGTTAATAAATGTATGCACAGATGCTCCAAATCACTAATCATTAGGAAAATGCAAATCAAAACCACAGTGAGGTAGCAGCTTACACTCATTTAAATGGCTGTTATTAAAAACAAAAAAAAAAAAAAAAAAAAAAAAAAAAAAAAAAAAAAAAAAAAAAACAGAAAATAACAATAACAGAAAATAATAGAGTGAAGAAATTGAAAATCTATGTACTCTTTTGAGGGAAGGTGTTCTCTTTCCAGGGTCCACAAGGGGGTGTAGTTTTAAGGGCAAGAACTTCCCAGTGCCATGCCCCGCTCCCATCTCTCTCTATCCAGGAGATTTAATGGTTTATGTTTGAATTTTGCAGGCATGGGAAGAAACTAAGAGCCAATCACTCCAGCAGAAATCCTAAGGAACTCTTTTCATTGGCCAGGGGTCTTGGAGAAGGTGAGGGTTCCTCCCAGGTTAGAAGTCCCCTTCTTCAAAACTCCTTTGGACTCCATGTTTGGGTCCCATTCCACAAACACCCCCCTTGTGGAAGCCGTCTTTCTCTCCCTTGGATTTTCCCTCTGGAGTTCCCTTCCACTCTCTCAGGGAAGCCTCTCTTCCCCTCCTAAACTCCATCTCTCTCTATTCCCTTCCACTCAGTGTGGAAGCTGCTTTCCTCTCCTGGATTCCATCTTTCTGGATTCTCTCACTCAGTGTGAGAGTTAGCTGTTTCTTTCTCTCTCCTTTTCCTGTTTCTCCCTCTCTTTAAATAAATCACTTTCTACAAACACTTTTGAGTCTGGCATTTACTGTGCACTTCGCTGTGGTCCCCTCTCTCGTTCTTGAGAGGGCAGGAGACCAAGAACCTGGAGAAACATCCTCTCAGGGGAGCTGAGGGCACCCTGAACCCCTGTACCCCAAGATTACATTTTTGTGAGCCAGCCAGGAGAGGGGTACACCAGAAAGAGGGGTACAGCCAAGAAAGGGGTACAGCCAGAGAAGAAAACTTCAAAATTGTGAGTAAAACCGGCCCCATTCTGTCCTGTCTTTAAGAACACCTGAGGCAGCCACAGCCAGGCAGGGCTGCAGGGAGTTGGAGCAGGTTACTAAGCCTCTGCGGTTGGCCAGAAGTAAAAGCGCAGTTTTTTTACCTTCAAGTTCTCTCTCTGCTTTCCGCCTCCTTCTCTATCCTTCGGATATTATCTCTGGGACCAAAACCTGAGGGTGCTGTGGGGCAGAGCAGGCGAGCACTGGCCCTGCTCCTTTCGCTCCTTGACATCCGGGAACAGCCCAGCCCCAGGGGCGGAACCGAGTGCGCAGCCGCGGGCTGGAGAAAGCAGCAGGGAGGGGCATACAACCGGCGGAGCCTGCGGGCACCGGGAGCGCGGCAGCCTGGCACATGGCTCTGGCAGGCCTCTCCGGCATTCCCCATTCCCAGGCAGCAAGGTAAAAAGGCTCCCCAGGGCATTTGCCTGTCGGCCATGGGTCCCCGTGTGGGCAATAGCTCTGGAAGTGGCCCAGGTGTGCAGGTGGTTCTGGCGGGGTCAACATGGCGACCTGAAGCTGTGGGGGCAAGGGAACTCATGGCAGCCCAGCAGCGGCTGTGAACACGGCTTTTAAACTGACGCGGCAAGCGGCTTTTTTCCTCTGCCTCTGTGGCTCTGAGGGAAAGGAAGCAGCTGAAGCGGCACCACAGCGTCTCAGGGCACAGCATTCTTATTTAGCATGGCTTAAGAAAGCTTTCTGCCCTCCCTTAATGCAAGTGTCCTGTTTGCACAGTTGGTTAAGGTGTAAGGTCTGCAACTGCAAGGTTGCTGCTTCAAAACCCTGGTGGAGCCAGTTCTGAATTAGTGAACTCTTTTGGGGAAATTCAGAAGCTGAAGGCTATGGGACTTTGTATTTGGTGATTTGGTGTGTAATTCGTCTTGCTTAGGATTGGCTCTCTCTACAGCAGAACTTTTCCATCTGGAATATCATAGTTAAACCGATTCCAGGCCCCAAATAGTCGATGGCAGGTCTCACAACCTTAAGAGCATTTTCCCACAGTGGAAAATGGGTTGGGGAGAGGAGGCCTGGGTCCTGAGGGTATTGTTCTGGCCTCAGCCATGACCAGCCTGCCTTCTTTAGACTGTATCCTCTGAGGGCCCCTCCCTAGAATTTTACCCTTCTCGGATAGTTTTATAATCTGGCATGTGTAAATTGGACTTTTGCTGGGAAATATTGGTACCCATCTCCTGAGACTCACTGGCCTCTTTGGGGCTCGTTTGTACGTGACTACCCAAGCCAGTAGCTCCTCTCATTCCATGCCTATCTGGTAGTCACTGGAGGTCATGCCGTCAGTGAGTGGTCCCATGACGCTAGTTGGTCGTGATTGGAATCCACTACATGGGAGGCCCTCTGATAAGATGGATCACGCATCTTGGGCACACAAAATTCCGGGGTACTGACTGAAATACATCTTAGTACCCATTTTACCTGGGGGGTGCCTCAGGTTGAGTGGCTATAATTTCTTTAACCAGGGGTGCGGGCATCCCTTGTGTTCAATTTCAGATGGGTGCTTCAATTCCCAAGCTCAAGTCTCCATTAAAATGTATAGTGGAAATTGGGACAAATTTAAGCACACAGTCTTTAAAGAAGAAGTAGCTTATTTTTCTCTGCCAAATAGTGTGGCCAAATTACCCTCTGCCAAATGGAAAACCTAACCCCCAAAGGGAAGGGAAGAAAACCCAACAGTTTTCCTTGAGTGATTGTAAGAGGCTTAAGAAAGTACAACCCCCTGTCACCAGACTCCATAGAGGGTCAGTTAATACTAAAGGACAAGTTTATTACTTATTCAGCAGCAGATATCAGAAGGAAGCTCCAGAAGGTGGCTTTGGGACCAGAGCAGAGCCTAGAATCATTACTGAACCAGGCAACCTCGGTGTTTTATACTAGACACCAGGAGGAACAGGCTGAAAGAAATACAAGAGCTCAGCCTTAGTCATGGCTTTCGGGCAAACAGACCCTAGGGGCTCAAATGAGGGAAAGGCTTGGGTTAGCCGCCAGTCTGGCAGAACTTGTCACTAGTGTGGCCTGAAGGGACATATTATAAGAAATTGTCCCCAGAGGGATGGACCACCATCTCGTCCATGCCCGCTGTGCCAAGGGAATCACTGGAAAGCACACTGTCCCAGGGGACGAAGGTTCTCAGGGCCTGAGGTGTCTGACCAGATGACCCAAAGGCAGGACTGAGGGTTCCTGGAGCAAGTGCCAGCATGAGCTGTCACCCTCACAGAGCCCCGGGTAAAGCTGACCATAGAAGTCCAGGAAGTTAATCTTCTGGACACTGCATGGCCTTCTCAGTATTTCTCTTCTTCCCTGGAGACTTGGTGCTTGTTAATTCCCTCTCCTCAGCCTCTCCCTCTCTATGCCCGTCCTGGGAAGGACTACTTTCAGTTATTCTGTCTATCCCAACTGCAGTTAAGGTAGTAAAAATTAACTCATGAATTCATCACAAAAGCCTTGGATACCTCCTAAGGAAAATTATAAGCCCTCCACTCCACAGCCTGAAGTTCCAAAAGACAACCCTTCATTATCCCTGTGAGCTGTTAGATGATCCACTTATGCTTTTCCAATAAGATCCTCAGGGAAGTAAGCACTTTTGTCTAGTTTATATCCTGGAGTTAATAGGACTATAACCCTCAATTTTGCTATCTCTCCAGCTACGAGTATCCTTTTCATAGTGGGAAAGGAACCTGCCTCTTTCTAGGAAAACTGCTACTATTCTGCAAACCAAACCATAAGGTCACAAATAATCCTGCCGCTGGAACCCCAGATGTCCTTGGCTCGTGGGCTCCATCATGAACCTCTAGATCAACCTGCACCCCTAAAAGCCTCCCCTCTGGAGGAAATCTCAACTGCAGGGCCCCTTCTATGCCCATTTCAGCAGGAAGTAGTTAAAGAGCATCGATGACCATGTTCCAATAGAAGTTGGGCTTTCCTGTTCAGAGGGAGGGAATGAGGTACGGTGTTCTCTTTCCAGGGCCCACAAGGGGTCATAGTTTTAAGAGCAAGAATTTCCCAGCACCATGCGCCCCTCCCATCTCTATCCACCCAGGAGATTTAACGGTTTATGTTTGAATTTTGCAGGCACAGGAAGAAACTAAGAGTCAATCACTCCAGCGGAAGTTCTAAGGAACACCTTTCATTGGTCAGAGGTCTTGGAGAAGGTGAGGGTTCCTCCCAGGTTAGAAGTCCCCTTCTTCCACACCCCTTTGGACTCCATGTTTGGGTCCTATTCCACAAACAACCCCCTTGTGGAAGCCGTCTTTCTCTCCCTTGGATTTTCCCTCTGGAGTTCCCTTCCACTCTCTCAGGGAAGCCTCTCTTCTCCTCTTAAACTCCATCTCTCTCTCTATTCCCTTCCACTCAGTGTGGAAACTGCTTTCCTTTCCTGGATTCTATCTTTCTGGATTATCTTACTCAGTGTGAGCGTTAGCTGTTTCTTTCTCCTCCTCCTGTTTCTCTCTCTCTTTAAATAAATCACTTTCTACAAACACTTTTGAGTCCGGCATTTACTGCACACTGTGCAGTGGTCCCCTCTCTCATTCTTGAGAGGGCAGGAAACCAAGAACCTGGAGAAACGTCCTCTCTGGGGAGCTGAGCGCACCCTGAAACCCTGTACCCCAATGTTACACTTCGTAGAATACTAAAATGGTTCAGCTGCTACAAAACATTGTATGGTGGTTCCTCAAAAATTAAAAATAGAATTGTCATTTGATCCAGCAATTTCACTTCTGAATATATATCCAAAAGAATTGAAAGCATCATCCCAATGAGTTATTTGTACATCCATGTTCATAGTAACATTATTCACAATAGCCAGAAGGTGAAAGCAACCCAAATGTCCACCAACAGATGAATGAATAATAAAATGTGTTGTATATACACTGATGAATACTGTTCTCTATTAAAAGTAATTCTGACATGTGCTACAACATGGATGAACCCTGAGGACCTTATGCTAAGTGAAATAAGCCGGTTACGAAAAGAGAACTACTACGTAATTCCACCTATATGCAGTACCTGGAATAGTCAGATTCATAGTAACAGAAAATAAAATGGTGGTTGCCAAGGGCGGTGGGGAAGAGCTGGAGAATTGCTTACTTAATACAGAGTTTCAGTTTTGCAAGATGAAAAATTCTGGAATTGAGTGCATGACAATATGAATATACTTAACACTACTGAACTGTATATTTAAATATGGTAAAATTGTAAACTTTAGTTATGTGTATTTTATCATTTAAATTATTTTAAAGAAAAAAAGAAAAAGTCATCAAAAAATTAATTCAAGTAACATCTAAGACTTGAAGGTCATGAATTTTCATACTGAAAGAGATCAATGAATGCTCAGACCAATGGATGGATATCATATAACTTAAGTCAAGGTAGTCATCATGAAATTTTATAGCACTTGGTTCAAAGAAAATAAAATTCTTGGCTTTCAGAGATTGAGAAAGTCACACATAAAGATAAGAAATATTAATGATTCTGATGTTCATATGCAACACTGAAAGCTAGAAATTGAACAAACCTTCAAATATCCAAGGGAAAAGTTAAGCTTGCAGACAAAGACTCTAATAATTAACCTGTTGGGCACTTTTTTGCAGAAAGGGGGTGTGCTCAACCAAAAAGAGGAAATAAATCAAGGAAGAAAATAAAGTCACCAAATAGAGGAAATAGAAGATTTTTAAATAAGCGCAGAATTGAAGAGCCTCACATGTATTACCAAGAAGGCCAAAGCCAAAAGGGTGACCCTTGAGATGGGCCTTGGAGGGACTCAATGTAGTCAGCACCAAAGATTGGGATGGATTTTTTTTCAAAGTGAAACCAATAGCAACCCCAGTGTGGTAGAATGTATTAAGCAAAGATCTAGATAACTGAAGGGGAGTTTGGCGTAAGCATGCAAAAATCAGTCAAGAAAATAATAATAAAAACGCTGCATAGGGATAGACAGGTGTCATGCATATTCCATGCCTCAGTGGTGAGTGATAGTTACATCTTATAATGAAAACCATGAACATTTTCTAATCCAAAATTTTAAGATTATTATACTGAAATGCATGGAAAAGGAAAGTGCATATGTTATAACTGGGAAGGTTTCAACTTCCTTAGTGGAAATCCAACAGATTGAATTGAATTGAGAAGAAAAAGGAAGCGAGATGGAGAGAGAAATAGTGAGACAGAGAAAGAGAGATACATAGAGATAGAAAGGTAGTCACATAGGTACATGTTTTGCAAATACAGGAGAATACACCAAAACAATCATAAAAGAAGGTGCTGCCTTTAAGTAATGAGATGTGGAGAAAGAGAAGCAGTGCCAACTCTGTTCTGAACAAGCCTTGAGGTATCATTTACCATATTAAATTATTTGTACAAATACTTTTAACACAAATAAAAATATATAAAATATTATAATATTTAAAAAGGCTAAAAAAAAAAAACAGGTACTAAGTCTCATGGCACCTGATAAGATAATTGCTTTTCAGTGAAAGGAAAATTTTTTTTTTAATGCAAAAATAGGAAAGTAAAATGTGGAAAAAACTTCAGAAGAAATTTTTAGAACATATTTTTTAGGGGATACACCCTTATATTCATTCCATCATGGAGCCGTATTTCTTATCTCTTGGATTTTGCGTGACCATCCAGTGGTGAAAAGTAATTGAGGTATTAATGGGGCTTCAGTCCTATAACTTGTGCAACATGAACAAGCCAATGTGTGAACCAATGAAAGATATTCCCTGGACACTCAGCTTCAGAAAATTAGTGAAAAAGGGCCTGCATGAGAATTCCAGAAAGTACAGTGCAATAGAGAAAGTATTATGTATTTTATTTCAGTAAAATGGTAATTTTTATCCAGAAATATTTCTCTTTCTTTCTCTTTCTGCTTTCATTCCTCTCCTTCTTCCTTTCCCACTCTGCCTCTGTCTCTTTTTTTCTCTTTGCTCCCTCCACCCAATATATAAAAAGTATTTGAGTCTCTGGTATGCTTAAGTTGGCGAATTGTTGAGCTCAGCAAAACTGTGTTAAGAAGTGTTGAAATATTTATCCCCAAATTGGTTCAGCTTGTAAGCAATAAGAGCAGATGAATGGTTCCTGGAATGTGTAGTACATCATTACAGGGCTTACCCATGCATCATTTATTGCTGGTAGATTCTTTATAATGTACCCTCATGAAGTCAGAAAGAGGTATTGAAGGAGAGGTCCACCAAATAGTACTTCCAGATGGATAGAATGTCCCTGCCAGGGGATACACAAAGGCCTAAGGACAGAGGACTCTGTCATTTTTATTTCTACTTCTACACTTTAAGTGAGCAGTTTTATAAATATATTAAAATTCCAAACAAGCATTTTTATTAGCTCTTCCCACACCCCATTATTTCATCAGTAATGTTCAGTGTATTCTACTTACTCTGGTAAAATATTATCTCTTTAATTTCTAGGTACTTTGGAATAGGAGTCATGTGGGATAATAATCTAATTGGTTTGGAAAATTCAAAAATATAATATTTTGCCTGATGTTGAATTTAAATGTGGTATTCCAATTAAAACATCATGGCCCCCAATGCAAAAAAATAAAATTGATGCTG
The DNA here is from genome assembly GCF_001604975.1 of Cebus imitator. NCBI lineage: Eukaryota > Metazoa > Chordata > Mammalia > Primates > Cebidae > Cebus > Cebus imitator. The sequence goes on along the minus strand of NW_016107349.1, from coordinate 4,735,304 downwards.
TTGACATGTTATAAATGTTTGAGATTTCCCACATGTGGGGAAGGGAGATGGATTGGAATTTCTGGGAGGAAAGGTGAACTATAAAAGATTAATAACATAAGGAAACCAACATCTCTACAATCCTGTCTTTCATTAACATTTATTAACATTAATATAATTAGTAATGGAATGTGTAATGAAAAGAGCATGACATCAGCAAAGATAAGACCAAATATGCATCTTTGATTTTTCTCTTACTATCATTAAGATCTTGAGAAAATACTATTTTTTGAATTTTTGTTACCTAATCTTTAAAATAATGATAATAATGCTTACTTGTAAATCTGTGCAGGAATTATACTCAATCGAAATGTAGAAATGCTGATATGGTTTGGTTATGCCGCCACTCAGATCATCTTGAATTGTAATCTCCACAATCCCCACGTGTCTAGGGAGGTGATTGGATCATGACGGCAGTTCTCCCAGGCTGTTCTCATGAACGTGAGCTCTCACAAGATCTAATCGTTTCCTAAGGGGCTCTTCCCCCATCACTACTCACTCTTTTCTCTCCTACTGCCAAGTGAAGAAAGTCCTTGCTTCCCCTTTGCCTTCTGCCATGATTGTGAGTTTCCTGATGCATCCCTATCCATGGTGAACTGCGAGTCAGTTACACTTCTTTCCTTTATAAATTACCCAGTCTTGGGCAGTTCTTTATAGCAGTGTGAAGACAGGCTAATATAGATACAATATCCACATTTAGAAACTACAACATAATCTATAAATATTAGTTACTACTAATATATTTTCTTCCAAAAGGGGAAATGAAGCAGGTAAGTTTAAAACGTTGTCTGTGACTGGCAGTAGCAAAACAAAGTAAGTTGATGGAGCCTTTAAAGGAAAAGAGACATGCCACCAGTTTCAAATCCAAGGGCAGGAGCTAGAAGTTTACTAAAGATCCACATTGAAAAATTCACGAATCTATCTGTGATCATCCTTAGATTCCTTCTGTTTTTCAAAGGGATAAATGAGTCTCTTTCTAAGATGTGATAGATATCTAGAAACCAAAGGAAGAGTCATCAACTAAAAGGAGAGTGATATAGCAGACAAAATATGTTATTTGAATTTAGGAGACTCTCTCAAGATTTTGACAGTAATTAAAAGTGAGGTACAGTTTGTGGTGACTCATATATTAAGATGGCAATTGCTAAGAAAATGAGAGCTAAGTCTCAACCAATGGCTAGGACTACATTTCAGAAGTCCATTCCTGAGGAATGGAAATTAGGTCAAGATTTCTAGAATTGGTGGTCAGTTATTATCTGTGGAAGAAGTCTAGGCAGAAGAACTGCAATAACATGAACTAAAGTTGGGTAAGGCTATGAGGTTAAGGTGAAGGAGATGGTGAGGAGTAAGGAAATCTCTGAATGGAGGATTATCTACACCAGGGTTATGCTTCAATATTATCGGTACTTGAGCTCAGCAATAGCTGATGCTGTACTTATTGATGTCCTGCAACAGTGGGAAAGTTCAAGTAACAATATCAGTTAAAAATATATGAAAAAGAACAGGAAATTTTAAAGGAAATTTGTGCCTAAATTTATATGATAAAAGGGCAGTGTTACTGAACCATTTTTCAGGGAATCTGGGCATGTGTCTGTTTGATTATCTAGCTAATTATCAATGTGTTCCTACTAACAAAACAGTAACTGTTGTCTACTCTATTTTTCTGAATAGGCCGTTTCCTGCATGAGTACACTGGTAATTGTGAGGAAATGGGCATAAGCTAAAAACGAAATTGCTTATTCCATTTTTTTTCCAGCCTCATCTTTTTTAAAGAAAGATTTGTAATAACAAATAGGCTTGACCAACATGAAATGACTCTTTTATATTTGTCTTGATAATTATTTCAACACAGGAAACTTTTTATTTAGAATTTTTTTAGTAAGCAAGGGTGGCCACCTCAAGAGTTTTGTTAGTTTGTTTCATAAGTAAGTTTAATTTTTTTAATAACACACACACATGCACACACACACACACACATGCTAATTTGCAAATGAGTGTGTGAAACTTTAATATTTTGTTTATATGTAATTTATAAAGCAGTCAACATACCCTGAATGCTAAAGTTTAAAAAAAAAAGTGTGATTACTCTTACATTAGCATTAATGATGTGCATTAAAACGAGAAAAAAATTATGAAACACAAATTTCAAAGTGCGGGAAGAGCTGGGCAACAGTTTTATGTTGTTTTTCATTTTAGATGTGTTTTTAAAAATTTGTTGTGAGGAATGTATTTGCATCTATAATGGTTTCTTTGCTATGCTGCATAATTGAATCATTCTCTACTGATCAATAAGTTAAGCACATAATAATTGAAATTGAATATTTGGATAAATGAATCTAGTTCATTAAAATAGACCAGTCATCTCTATCAAAATAGTTAATCTGGAAGTCCTTAAATAAATGCATCATGGTAAGCTTTCTTCTTCAATTCAGACTACCATCATATATCCTTTATGGTTAAAACCTAGAATTTTCTTTTTTGTCTCAGGTCATTTCTCCATAGCCTGGGTAAATTAAATCATTGATCACGTATATCTAAGGTATAGTCACTATTTATGCAATCAACGAACTGGAATTTAACCTGATAGACAAGACTTTTTCACAACAGAATACTCAATAATTGACATTCAATAACTGGTCAGAGATGAAATTGTAAATCATATTTTTTACTTTATCAAAGGAGAGTCTATTTTACAGGAGCTTGTTGGATAACAGAGGCTTATTTTTCTTCTTCATTTTGTGGTATTCACTGACTGTTAGAGAGTAAGGCATGCAAAACTTTAATAATATTTTAGTGTGACTTGTTATTTATGTTATGTTAACCCACACAAAGAACTACAGTCACACGGATGCTTTAAGATCACAAAGGTCAAATTCTAGAGGGCTGAATTCAGTGTGTTTATGTGACTTAACTATTTATAAATGTTTGATACAAATGTAGAAGAAATAGTACAGTAAATGATTTCTACTTAACTTGCATATTAAAAAAAATTTTCTGAAAAGCTAATTTTATTCTAGACCCAGATAGTAGCTACTGATATAATGATAATTAGGCTATAACATATCTACAGTTTAACACATCAGGACATGGTGATATAAGTAACATGGATAAAGGCCAGTTTATTTTAATTTTGTTTATTTGAATTACTGGAACAAAATTCACATATGGGGATTTTTCTTTCTGTTTCTTTTTTACCTTCCACTTTCCTTATATAATTCTGAGAGGCAACAGAGCTCACACATATGATAATTGGTGCCTGATTAATTGTTAGACTCTACCTTTTTCAATAGTATATGTACTTATCTTACAATTGAATGACATAAACTCTTTGAATATATACAATTCATTTTAATCTTGCAGCCACAGATTCTGTGTAAAATGGCATATTTGAATCTTCAATAGTTTAGAATTCCAAAAGGTTCAATTCAAATGGAAAACAAAAATAACTACAAATTCAATGTTTTGAAAATGGCTTTGAATATATTTGGATTTTATCTATAATGTGTTTATAGAGCATAAGCATAAGAAAACAGCCATGTCTGGATACATAGTTACCTAACTTCCGCTCTGATACTACTTCTCCTATTTGAATTCCTTGGTTTCACCTCATGGTCATGTGACAGCAATTCTAAATATTTTTATCTGCCCTAAGAATAAAAATAGTTTAAATTTTTTTCTCTTTCAAATTATAAAAGAATGTTCTCTAAAATGCAAATATGAAGAACTTCTGTGCCCAGAAGACAAACTCATGCCAGCACTATGAGTTCATCATCATTAGGAGAAAAACTAGATTGGTATATGTGAATGTATCATCTTTTATGTATAAACTTGTAGGGTTAGTGACTTTAACATTGAGATAAATATGAAAATAACACAAAAGAGAAAATTAATTTTTCAGCTGATAAAATATAGATAGATAAGAAAACCAGTCAAAGGAGAAATAAAAAAAATCATGTAAGGAAGGCCATATCAAATAGTCATAGGAGAATACGATTTACAGAATTGTGTCTTGTTCTTCAACTCCACAGAGATGCTCTGAAAAATAAATTTGTGACTACATGACTGTAGATATATCTACATAATGGAATCTAAAATCAATTAATTTTTCATATTCTGACATGATTTCAAATAGTTAAGTTATGCTTACCTAAGGTCAAAACTTTAGTTGCAATAACTAATAACTATATTGCAAGATTACTTTTGGATATTGAAGACTGAGAAAGTGGAAAGTAGAGGCAATATATCTCTATTTACTGTACACTATAAATCAGTTCTTTTGCATTTTTTGCTAATAAGCTATTGCTGGCCACTTGATATGATAGATTCCTGTGTATTCCACAGGGGCAGGTCTGCAAATCTATCCCAAAGTCCAGGGAAGCTGAGGGGCCAGAAAAAGAGTCTGACATATTCACTTCCTTGGAAGTAAACCTTTAAGAGGGACTTACAAACAGAAGCCATGTCTGTATCCAGGGCTGCAATGAGATAAGATGGTGGACCCCATGCCACTACCCGCGGAACCAGGGCTTATATATATGATAGAGAAAGAGTGATTCAGAAGGGGTGTGTAGGACAAATGAAATATAATAACATCAAGATTGTTTGACCAAAGGCAGGATTTATGGTAAATGTGTGCTCTTACATAAGGAACAACAGATAAACTGGAAATCTTAGACACCCTCTCAGAACTGGGGTTCCTCAGAAGACAACATGGTGGATTAGTATATGAGATGGAGTTGCTTTGGCTTCCAAGCTGTGAGTGGGTTATGACAACTAGGATATGTTCTGCCTTCTGGGCTTCATTACATACCTCCCTTGGGAACCTAGAGAAAGATGGGGGCTGTACCTATATGCCTAAAGTTCTTCAGTTATAGGTATAGGACAATGAGAGGCTACTGTAGTTCTATAACTGGCATTAAAAATAATAAAAACATTAACATATCACTAACTAATCTTGAAGATGAAAGTTTTCTATTAATAATGTACTATCCTGGATGAGTAGTGGTAAAAATTCATTCACCTATGAGGATAATTGTAATATTAAAGACCACAGTTAGGACTTGGTATTTTGTAAATACAGCTAAAGAGATGTTTACCGTGGGAATCAGGGCTTTGAAATATATTTCTCCACTAACCTTAAAGTGCTATACAAGAAAGGAGTTAACATATATCATCTCTTGGTCAAAGACATATTTTATGGAAAGTAAACTTTGAAAAGATAAAACTGGAATCCTCCCACATGATATAGTTCAGCCTTTGCAAAAGCAGACAGGTAAGAAAAAATCTATTCCAAAGAATTTATGATAAGTAAAGTATTATTAGAAACTACAAATGAATTAAATAAAACTACTGTTAAGAAAATAAATAGGTAACATTATTTCTGAAAAAAAATAGAGTGCCTTATTAATGCCTTTAGTAGCTTGAAATCTTAAAGACATCAAACATTAAATGATAAATAGCATCTTTACTATCATTTTAACTCTGCATATCTGTTGCTAATACACATATATATCTATATCACCGATATATAATCAGTGATACAGATCTATATAATCAGTGATATAGATATATAAGTGTATTAGCAACAGATATGTGTTTATATAGATATATATCAGTGATATATATCAGTGATAGATATATATCAGTGATAGATTTATCTATCTATATCACTGAGGGTCTATTTTATTCCATTTAAAGTGATACCAATCTATACTTTCAATTACAAAAATTGTATTTTACCTGTCAGTGCTACCACCTTGTATTTTCCTTCTTGGAGGTTCCAGTTACATAGTTAAAAATAAACCAGACCCAGACCAAATTCGTCTGCTCAGTTCTTGTAGCTTAGTATTTCTCAAAATGTTATCTCTCAAAAAGCAGTGTCAGTACCACTTAAGAACTCATTAGAAATGCCAGTTTTCATCTCCACCTGACACCTACTGAATCAGAAACCCCAGGGATAGAATCCAGGAATAAGAACCCTGAGCAATCCTGATGCTGTGTGATCTATTCTGATAGTGTGAGAACCACTGCTTCAGGTCAGTATCACAGGCCCTTAACTGTCAAAACTAAAATGACTCCTTCACTTTCAAGTGAATTACCAATGCCATTGTGTGAATATCTAATCGCTAGACACCCCTTTTCTTCCTCAACATTATGTTCATTTTTTTTTTTTGCTCATTGCTTCACGCTAATTCTAAAAAAAGAAACCATACTACTATATTAATGCCCATTTATATTGATATGTTACCCTTGTAAAAATTATTCACATTTAAATATGAGGCCCATGGAAACATATAATAGTTGAGTACTGAGTACTTATCCATGAATGATAGACTTTTTTATTTTGTCAACTTTTATTTTAAGTTCAGGGGTACATGTACGGTATGTGCAAGTTTGTGACATAGGTAAATGTGTGCCTTGGCGATTTGCTGCACAGATCATCCCGTCATCTAGGTATTAAACTCAGCATCCTTTAACTATTTTTCCTGATGCTGTCCTTCCCCACATTCCCCAACCCCGACAGGTCCAAGTGTGTGTTGTTCCCTCTCATGTGTCCATGTGTTCTCATCATTCAGCTCCCACTTATAAGTGAGAACATGCAGTGTCTGGTTTCCTGTTCCTGCACTAGTCTGCTGAGGACAATGGCTTCCAGTTCCATCTATGTCCCTGTAAAGGACATAATCTCATTCCTTTTTATGGCTGCCTAGTATTGCATGCTGTATGTGTACCACATTTTCTTTATCCAATCTATCATTGATAGTCATTTGGGTTGATTCCATGTCTTTGCTTATTGTCAACAGTGCTGCAATGAACATACACATGCATGTATCTTTATAATAGAATGATTTTTTTTATTTATTCGGGTATATACCCAGTAATGAGATTACTGGGTCAAATGTTATTTCTGCCTCTAGATCTTTGAGGAGTTGCCACACAGTCTACCACAATGGCTGAACTCATTTACATTCCCACCAACAGTGTAAAGCATTCCTTTTTTACTGCAACCTCATCTGCATCTGTTTTTTAACTTTTTAATAATTGCCATTCTGCTGGCTTGAGATATCTTACTGTGGTTTTTATTTGCAGTTTTCTAATCATCAGTGATACTGAGCTTTTCTACGTATTTGTTGTCTACATATACGTCTTCTTTTGAGAAGTGTCTGTTCATGTCTTTTACCCACTTTTTAATGTTTTTTTTTTCTTGTAAATTTGTTTCAATTCTTTCTAGATTCTGGATATTAGACCTTTGTCAGATTGATAGATTACAAAAGTTTTCTCTCATTCTGTAGGCTGCCTGTTCACTCTGATGATAGTTTCTTTTGCTGTGCAGAAACTCTTTAATTTAATTAGATCCAATTTGTCAATGTTTGCTTTTGTTGTAATTGTTTTTGGCATTTTCATCATGAAATCCTTGCCCATGAGGATGTCCTGATTGTATTGCCCAGATTTTCTTCTAGGGTTTTTATGTTATATAGGGATATCTTTAATCCATTTTGAGTTAATTTTTGTATAAGGTATAAGGAAGAGGTCCAGTTCTGCATATGGCTAGCCAGTTCTCCCAGCACCATTTATTAAATAGGGAATTCTTTCCCCATCGCTTGTTTTTGTTAGATTTGGAATTGTAGACTTTTTAACATCATTACACGTTTCAATTATTCTGTAATTATATTACGGGTCAGATGTACACAACCTACTCAGTCATACGTACTACTTTTTGTCAGTTCATGACACATATTAATATAAGGAAATGTTTTTCAAATTGAATAATTCAGTAATATATCAAGAAATGTAAGATAAATGTGGTGTGTCATCTTGGAATCTATTAAACCTAAAACTTTGAAGGAGACAGAGGAGGCACTACAGTTAAAATAAAGCAGACACCAATATATACTGTCAAGGATGTCAAAGTTTTTATAAATTTTTGAGGAAAATATAAGCCTTTCTAGAAATATCAGAGCAGGGCTCTGGGTTTAGACTCTTCTCTCTCATCAAGTGTAATTAAATGGAAAAGTCCTTAGAAGTCCTTATGGGGTTGACTAGATATTCTCTAAGGCCTCTTTTAATTCAGGCCATACAATTTCATTTTACAGAAGTTTTGACTGTGTTGAACGGCCAGCAGAGGCTTAATAGAAAAGGTGCCATAAAGAATTTAGCACTTAGGAACAGGAGTTGAGAGTGAGACTTCACTAAAATATCTCTTTCTGTTGAATACATTAAGATCTATATTGTGTGTTGTTCTCACAGAGGAAGCACTTCATGGAGATCTCAGAAGACTCCTCTAGGCAGGAAGGCATGGAAATACTTCCATCATTTTTTCTTTGAAATTTATTCTGTAAAGTACAGCAAGTTAAAGTGGAAAAAAATTCCAATGCATTTGCAGACAAAAAAATCAAAATGAGGAGAAAAAGGAAAGCAAATACATTCCCAAGCTCCCCTCTGCTGTTGACTCAAATGGTTCACCTTTTCTAAAATGTAGGTGATACTCTGTGGCTGATTATTTCGGTGATCATTCTTGACAAGAGTAGCTTAGTGATTAGGCATATTTTCTCTGAATAGCAAAAGGTGCTGAGAATTTCAGCTGTTGGCTGCCTCTCTTTTAAACAGTTGTAATTTAACCTGGAAACTAGGTGCAAATAAATAGGTATCTAATTTTCAATCGGCTAATGAGCTAGTAACTTGTTTTATTTGCCTTGAAATGACCTGAGTGTAAACAATTAGGGCCAAGGTGTGACCAGTGCCAGGAACTTAAAAATATATATAAAGCAAGACTGAGAGACTTGAATGATTCTAGAGCTCTATTGCTGAATATTTTTACACTTAGAGAATGAGAAAAGGTTCAGGAATTCCTATATATGGTAATAAAGGACTACTCAGAAAGCATTTAATTAAAGGTGCTGTTTCTGTTTTCTATTACTGCAGTAACAAATTACCACAAACATGGAGGCTCCAAAAACACATTTATTATCATATAGTTCTGAAGGGTAGAAGTCTAATATAGATATCAGTGGGCTAAAATTAAGATATTGACAGGACTGCATTTCTATCAGGAAGTTTTAGGGGAAAATCAATTTCCTTATCTTTTCCAGCTTTTAGGAGTTGTCCACATTCCTTGGCTCATGATTTTTTCCTTAATCCTTAAAACCAGCAATGATGCCTTTCTTTCTCTAATCATTCTTTGCATTTCTTCTGACTGTCCTCTTCTGCCTCTGTTTCTAAGGGCCTTTGTACCTATATTGGACACATCTGAATAATGCAGGATAATCTCCCCATCATAAGGTCCCTAACTTTAGTCATAGCTCTAAGGTCCCTTTAACCATCTAATAGAGCATATTTACAGATTTCGCAGATTAGAATATGGATGTCTTCTAGGGAATCCTTGCCTTTTTCAAATGTATTACAAATGGATTACATTGTCTCTTAATGTACATTGCCTATATAGCAATTAGAGAGATTTGAGGAAGGCAAGTTTATCAATTATTTCAAGTGTACACATTTACTGAGCATCTAGTGGGTAGTTGGCATTACGGTAGATGTTGGATATCAAATGATGAATGAAATATGGGTGGTGATAGCCTGTCTTACCTGGCCTTCTTTTAAAAGAAGACAAAGATAACAGTAGTAAATTTTATGATGTATAGTATAAAGATAAATAGCAGAGTGTTCTGATTCATAACAAGTGGTAATTTAGACTTGAGTTTAAAGTAGAGCCTCTGAGAAAGTAATGTTTAAACTAGAACAGGCTTGTAGTAGAAGCAGAAAAGGCAAATGCCCTATGTTATAATGAGCATTTGAGGAAATGAAAGCTAACTCAGATTACTGCTGGAGTTGGAGTAGAGAGAAAAAGTGGTGCAAGGTAGGATTAATAGGTTGTCCTGTTGCAGATCTTGAATTGCATTGTAAATCAAAGAATGATATTGAAGAATTTTAAGAAGGAGCAAGCTAGGAGCTGATTTATCTCCTTAAATAGTACGCTGAAAATGGACAAGAGATATAATCATTAGGAGATAATTTAGTGATTTAGAACAGAGAGTCGGGATTTACTCTCAAATGTATGATTTTGACAACTAAGTTACCAAACATTTAATATACTAAAATTGATTTTTCCCATTTATGGATTCTGGATGACCTTAGAGCAATTATTTACAATTTTGAGAGGCCAAAGGCTGCTAGAACAAAATACCAGACAGGGTAATTTATAAACAATGGACATTTTACTTCTCAGAGTTCTGGAAACTGGAAATCCAACATCAAGGCTCCAGCAGATTCAGTGTCTAGTAAGGGCTGGCTTCTCATAGATGTCAGCTTCCTTGTGTCCACACATAATGTAAGGTCAAAATACATGAAACACTGTCCTCACATCTTAAAGGCCCCACATCTTAAAAACTTCTATGAGTTGAATGATGTGGAAGAGCACAAACATTCAACTCATAAAAGAGTTAAATTTGAAAAATTCAAAGAAAAAATTTTACATACAATTTTGAGAGCAAGTACTCTTAACACCGTTTCATCTATTAGATTAAAAAATTCTGTCTTATGGATCTTCAGCAACTCCACCTTTTTTTCTCTAAGCTAAACTACATATAAGGTATACTTATTTTGTGTTCAAAAACCTTATCTTATTAAAACTTGCTCCTCTAATTCTACTGTTCATCATTTTAGAACTATGTTGCATCCCAGATAAGCATGCATCTTTATGTATTTGTGTTTTAATGTCTTTTCCCCTTACACTTTGTCTCTTCCTATGACATTTCTACCCACTCAAAACTTACCTCTAATAGTCCTTCATCCACAAAGCCTTCTTTTTTCCTGTGAGTTGGCATTAAGGATTTCCTTTTTTTTTTTTTTTGGTGGGGGGCTCATTAGGGTGTTTGTGATCCTGAGTGCCTCTCCAAATAGAAGATAGGTTCATTGAGTACAAGAATACAGTCTCGTACCTTTGACTCTCCATTACAACCAGCAAAAAATAAGCCTTAATATTTAACATATTAAATATGACAATCAAATTGATTTCTTACATTTTTCCATAGATAATAATAGACCTTCCACAGAAATATATTTATTTAGTAGGATATTCACTTATTTGTTTAGCAGGATATTTGTTTAGTCGGATATTTACGTAACAGATTGCAAAGAGTGGTATTCTCTGTTAATTAAGAGACATCATTTAGCTTCAAATATAAATCATTGAAAAGGGGTCTTCGGTGGAAAGAGATGATCCCATGGAAGTATGTCCAGTTGCACTGAGCACTAAGAGCTTGCATCAGCATCCAGAATTTAACAAACTTTGTTGAAATTACGACAATTTCACTATATACAGTACAGGTTGACTTGAATTTAAAGGCTGATGATTAACTTCAAAATTCCTTACAAATTGTCTCATTAAGTATCCATACTACCAATACTAAAATATTAAATTATGTCATGAATGCATAAAATATATGTAGATACTAGTATTTTTTAATCACTTACTACCTTAAAATCCATAAAAATTTATTATAGAAAGTCAAAATTTATCAAAGGCTTAATGATAATCCACATTCACTTAATAAACGGTAAATATATTTTCTCATTATTTTCTTGATAACTTTTTTTAGTTTACTAAGAATACAGTATATAATACATATACAAAATATGTGTTTATTGACTGCTGATGTTATTTCTGATCAACAGTAGTCTATTAGTTGTTAAGTTTTTAGTGAGACAAGTTATATGTAGATTTTTGACTTCTCAGGGAATAATTGCTTCTAACTCCTGTGTTGTTCAAGGGTCAAACATAAATATTTTTTAAACATAGCTAATACACTTTATAAATTTGCATTTATGTTTTTCAACTGGTAAAACCACAGTCTGTTTTCTTCAATATACATTTAATAATGAATGATAAATCTATTAAGGCCTGAGATTAAAAAAAAAAAACAAAAAACTAACTCCACCCCATCACTACATGGATTATGAAATAGACTCTAGCAATGACAAGACTTGCCAATTATCTATCCTGGAATAAGTGACAATTCTTTGACTTGAGCACAGACTGCTATTTGCTAACCTCTCTTTACTGCTTTAAAACATCTATTTGACCTTCAGCTATATGTCTTTTGTCAAATAGTACATACCTTTTAATATTCAAGCTCATAAGAAAAGATAAGGAACCTGTATACTGTGGTTCCTCTGTCCCTGCCCCCAGAGTTAACGGTATACTTGTAACTACTAATGAGAATCAAGCTCTTTATTATAATCATTATTATTATGTGTTTTTTCTTTTTTGAAACAGTGTCTCACTCTGTTGCTCAGGCTGGAATATAGTGACATGATCTTGGCTCACTTCAAACTCTGCCTCCTGGGTTCAAGTGATCCTCCTGCCTCAGCCTCCCAAGTAGCTGGGACTACAGGCATGTGCCACTATGCCCAGTTAATTTTTATATTTTTAGTAGAATGTGGTTTCGCCATGTTGGCCTGGCAGGTCTTGAACTCCTGACCTCAAGTGGTCCCCTCACCTCAGCCTCCCAAAGTTCAAGCTCTTTATTAATATGGCTCAAGATCTGATCAAGCAGAAGAAAAGCCTGCTGCACATACCCATCAGGGCCACACCTGAAGTTTCTGGTTTCACTGTGGCTGGTATAAGCTTAGGGGCATTTATTGAAAAGTTATCAATGTTTCAGAGAGTCCCTGGGAAGCTGAAGAAGCCAACTCAGAGATCGATAAAAACCAATCAAGCTCTGAAAAATGAAAGAGCTGCAGAGCTGTCTGTCTAGACTCCAGCTTCCTGGCTGCTGCAAAGAATAAGCTCTGAAGAATAGGGTCTCATTGCATTCACAATACAAACATCCCAGGTATTGTGTCTCCTCTGAAGGCGTGGAGGAATAAGATCTAGTTTCTCTTACCACTCTTCACCAAGAAAGCATGCCAACCAAGTAAAGGCAGCTTCCCCAAAGGAGATCAAGGTGCTTAGGAGGAAGGTGAAGTGCTGGACAGCAAAAGAAATAACATATTTTTACTACTGCCTAATATAATGAAAAATACGATATATTATATTTACTCTTGATCCTTAAAACATAGTTTTCTGCTTTTCCTTGCCTTCCTATTATTATTAGTCCATACTCCAATAATTGTGAGAGAGAGAGAAACAGAGAGAGAGAGAGAGAATATGTTGGGGGGGGTGGCGTGTGCTTTATTCTTTACCCAAAGAATGAGGGGAAACAAAGAACAATTTACAATTAAGCATCTAAATAAATTGTCTGCCTATATATACCAAAGAAGTTCAGAGAAGGGGGTCATCAAAACAGGTAAGAAGGAAATAGCTTATAAAGTTATAAAGAGAAAACAAATACCAAAAACACATAGACTACACTATAAGCTACATCACATATTATCAGTGTGACTATTTTTGTTAATGACAAATCAATTTACTTTGTTTCTAACCACAGGTCCTATATCTTTCAAATAGGGATATCAATCTAAACTAACTGATGGGTTTAAGTTGTGTAATATACAATATGCTCCACACAGTATCTGACATACAACAGGTGCTCAAAAATATGTGCTGCTGTTCTTAATACTAAGCAATATGTGTCATTATTATTAGTAGTAGTATGGTTTAGGTAAAGAAGTCGAAATTCAGCAAAAGTTTCTTAACGGCTGGCTTTAAAATAGCCCCAAAATAATCCACTGAGTGCACCACTGCACTGATGGTAATTGGCACTGTGGGAAATTGCAAACAGGAAACCTAAAGCTTATTATGGTGTGTTGTTTCTCAGTGCTGAACATTAAAAATGCTGAGCTCTCTAATCTGGAATAAAGACAATTTGACCTCGAATTTTTATTGCAATCTTTGTTACAGCTGCTCAAAATATCTTCTCCATAGCAGCCACACAAAGAAATGTTCTTCTGTTTGTAGTTAGGCTGGAATAGATAGCATTACTTCTCAGCCAACAAATTTCATGTTTTGTGAGTTGTTGCCAAATGTATTCAGATCCAATGCTTCAAATTAAGAAACTGGAAAAAGGAATTTAGTAGAGAATAAAAATGGCACCTTATATCCGTTAGTTCTTTGGAATGCCACAGTTCACTTTAATGAGAAAAAAACTTATTTTGATGAAAACCAAGGGACATTTCGTAAGAACATTTAAATACAACCTCCATTGAATTTGGAATGGGAGTGTCAAAGGAAGATTTTTTTAAAAAAAATCTTTGTGAAAGAGATTATCATTTTGGAAGCAATTATAAACTGATTTTTTTATTGAGAAAAATTCCTTCATCTTGAAATATTTTCAACATGTCATGATCTTCATTGACCCCTTAACTTTATCTGAAAAAGATCTCCAGTTACCAGATTATATTAGCCCAACTTTTTCTCTGCAGTGTTGAATATTTCATTAAGTACCTACTGAGTACAGTGCTTAGAGGAATAGGAGGGGGCACATACAAAATATAAAAACCTTATTCCACATTCTTTCTTTAAAATGAGTTCTGAATACTGTGGAGTATTTTCCAGAGGTTTCCAGGTTAAGAATTCATGAGATTTATAGGCATCTTTCAGTTCATCACAAATCAGTAATACAAAAATAACATTTATTCTTTAGTTTCTGTATATTAAAATAAAATAGTGTTTTTTTTTTATTTTTCGTAAGTCATGACAATTTAAAACACATTTTGCTTCAGTTAATTGCTTGGTAAATTTAATTGAGGAAGTTATATTATAGATAGCATTATTTTCCTAGAAATTATTCTCATCTTAAAAACACAACTAATTGAAAATTAAGTTGTATTTCTGTTGAAATTAAAAATGTTTTTTGTAGAAAATTTTAATATTAATTTTGTTTCTCTTTAATTTTATATAATTTAGTATAGAATTTAACCACTATTATTCATATTCAAAATTGTAAATTTCTTTCTATTTTTAATTCAACAAGCTAAACAAAGATGGATAGGGACTGTTTTTGATTATAGACAATGCAAAGAATCAAAGAACATGTGGAATTTAATGTCCTCTAGAAAAGAGCTTTGTCATAAGAACTATCTAACTCCTGTGTTGCCAATATGATGGTAGTAAGTTTGAATTCTGAAAGGGTAATTTGAAATTTATGTTTATTCTAAAAATTTAATTTTGATTAAAATGTTTGAGAATATTGTCCTTCCTACAATAATAAGAATCTTTTTAAGGACACCATTGGTATTTCTCAAAGAGAAGGTTTTACAGCCTTTTTAGACACTTGAAATATCAAGATTAAAATATTTCTAAATTTTTTTCTTGTGAGATTTATTTCTGATATTCTAGATTTCTGTTGAGATTCCAAAGTCCAAAAATTGTTGTGTTCACACAGCACCACGAAAGCTAAGCACCAGCAAAAATCCAATGCTTAGTGTCTCTGGCAACACAAATAAGAGAAAGGTCTAATGTGTGAATTATCCAACACTGACATTATAAGAAGGTAGAAGGTTGTGGCATGTAAATTAATTATACCTACTACATTCTTTCACCTTTATCAATACTTTTTTAAAAGAATGTATTTTTTCACTATTGTAGAAAGGTATACAATGAGATCATTATACTTTTCATTCTAAAGTTGTTTTATAAATTTTTAAAAATGTTAACATTAAATTTCTCTCGTGATTTTTTAAATAAAAAAAACTGTGGTGTAACATAATCTGTTAAAGAGAGCATGGAGAATAGAGTAACACACATATGTATAAATCATATTTTATTCCTTATTAGATGTGTGGCCTTGAAGACACCTGTTAGTCCATTCTAACTCTCTGTATTCTCCACACTAACCAATACTTAGAATTGTGAGAATTCATTGACCTAAAGACTGTAAAGCATCTAGCAGAGAACATATAATAAGCACTACAAAATGTTAGGTGATATTCTGCTTGCTCCATATTGCAAGAAGGCAAATCGAGATAATGTTTTTTGCAAGCTTTAAGTTACAGGAGAACAGTGGTTGTGAATCATATAGCAATTTAGGTGAATCCTCCATGGAATCAAAGGCAATTCTATCAGGGGATAAGATAATAATATACAATAATATAAATACAACCAGTTTTTTTCTAAGTAATCTTTACCAAATAAAGCGATTTCCAAACAAATGTCTTGTTTGGATAATAAGTTTTTTTAAAAGGTAAAATGCCTTAAGAACTGTAAGAATGTTTTGCTTGTTTTGTATTATCACACTTGTTATCGGTTTTTCCATTCTTGGTCTCTGATGAAACCTGAATGACTAGAAGTCTAAGAAATGAATACTCAAAATATTTCTTGTGGACTAGCAGCATTATATCACCTGTGAACTTATTACAATGCTTATCTTCAGCTAGAATCCCAGACCCACCAAATCAGAATTTCTAGAGGTGTATCCCAGAAGTCAGTCTTTCAAGAAATGTTTGTTGTACATGCAAAGGTCTACAAAGCAATGGTCTAAGTAATAGCTTTTTAAAATAAATGCTAGTTTAAAATGCACTAGCAAGAGTACTTAGACTGGACACCGAAGGAATAATCCATGAATCAAAATATTAATAAATTGATATCAATATTAATAAATTGACTTCAACAAAATAAAAATATTTTGCTCCATGAAAGCCCATGTGAAGAAGAAAAAAAGACAAGCTACACATTGGGAGAAAATGTTAGGAAAAGGACTAGTATCTAAGAAATCTCAGAATTCAACATATAAAAAACCTATTCGGAAAATTGACAGAATACTGAATAGACCTTTCACCAAAATGATAAACAGATGAAAAGCACACTCATAGAAATATGTTAAACATCATTAACCACCAGGGATATGTACATGAAAAAAAAACACACAATGACATCATTACATACCTTTAAAATGGCTTAAATTAAAAAAAAATACTGATACCACAAAATGCTGGCAGGGATGAGGAAAAACTGATCCATTCACATTTTCTTGATGGGAATGTAAAAAGCTACAGCCACTCTGGAAATTTGGCAATTTCTTATAAAAGTAAATACACAATTACCATAAGACTCAGTAACTGTACTATTTGATGTTTATCCCAGATTAAAAAAAAAACTATGTTTACATAATACATATACAAAGATGCCCATAGCAGCTTAATTTGTAATAAGCAAAAGCTGGAAACAGCCTTGATGTCCTTCAGCAGGTACAAACATTCCATGTAAGACTACTAAGAAATATAAAGAGAATCTACCAATAGTTTGATACAGGTGACAATTTAGATTAAATTCCTGAGAGTTATACAGAGCGAAAAAGAGTTACTCTCCAAAGATATATACTGCAAGATTCCATTTATATGAAAAATTTTAAATGACATTTTAGAAGTAAAGGATTCACTAGTGATGCTATATGAGGAATCTTGGTGTTGGAATTGTTCATAACTTGACTTGGTAGTAAATTAATAAACATCCAAGTATGATACAATTGTATAGAAGGGAATACATATATACATATACAAATGAATACAAATAAAGCTGGGGAAATCTGAATAGGATCCGTGGATTGTATCAGTGCCAACATCATGTTTATATCAGCTGCGTGCATCTTTCTGTGTGAATCTATAACTGTCTTGATAATTCAATTAAAAAATTTAAAGTCCTTCTTATTCTTAATTATCTCATAGGATTCTTCTTAACTTTGTCATAAAAATTATATCAACATAAATGGCGTATAGATTGTGTTTTAGGCATCTCATCAATTTTTTGAAATTCTCTTTATGTTTCTATGGTAATTACTATTACGTAATTGATCATAGAGAACTAAAAATTTATCAAACCCTTTTATGCGAGTGAAACACCTGAACCAGGAATCTCTTCAGATAACATCATAGTGCTCCACTCACTTTCATAGCTCCAGAATCATTATGGAAATCCTCACCTTAAGTTGTGGTTGAGCTCATCTAATGTAATTCCAAGTTGATTAGTTCTAGCAATTGAGGCAGTCCTTCTGGATCAGTGTCTGTAAAACCATTAAGTAGATAAACCATGCTCAACTATTAATCATAAATCATCAAGAAAATAATTTAATGTTGTACATAAAAAAAGGATTCCTAGATTCCAGAACAGAATTACTAACCTATATTTCCCTAGTAATCTATGAATTTTATTTTCATGTTATTGCATTTTTTGCTTATCATAGCATAAAAACTATCAATGAATAATTCATTTATAAATATATAAGCTGAACATTCATCACTTCTAAAAATTACTAAGGAAAATTCACTAAGAAAATAAGGAAAAAAGTAATGTAAGAATCAAAGTATATATTTTATATATGAAAGATGCCTGATTTTCCTATTAATCACTCATAGCAACTATAAAAAGGTAGAAGGTAGTTTAAATATTATAGTAAAATACTTAGACATATTTTGTCTTTCTTTTATATATTTTATATTTCCTTTTTTTAAAAAAAGAGTGCTTTGTGAATGACAATTTTCTTGTTATTCAGCCAGACTTGCTAAAGATAATGATTTACAAGTGTAGATGGATTAAAAATTGATTCTGAATTTTAAAAGAACATATAATATTGAAATCTAAGGAATACACGAACATATAATATTGAAATCCAAGGAACACACTTGTTCACAATGTTGGTAGAAATGGTCGAGAAGTCATTTGGCCATCCCATAAAACAATATTTATTCAGATCCAATGAGACTTAGCAGGTCATTTTTTTTAAACAACCCAAACTGATTTCTTCTATTTTCTGGCTAATGTTAAGTATAATTTTGATGTCAGTTAATATTTTGTCTTCAGAATGATTTTGCTTGGTTTGCTATTGCAGGCAACTCATAGGTCACAAAAGCCATGGACCCTGAAGCATAAAAGGCAGAAGAAGGATGCTATGTTTCCACTTAAAATTTCTTTTCTGATGATTTTAAAAGTGCTAGATTCCCTGGAAGACATACTGTCTCAAAGAATAAATGGTTCGTGTGTTTTCCTTGACATTATGACTACTTAATCCTTTTGTCTTGCATATGGATTAGATAAGAGGATGCAAGGCTTGTGACTGATTTTATATTTTTTAATTGGCACAAGGTATCACTTGGGTAGTCAGCAGAAAAAACAGATGATACATGACGCAACAAATAAACTAAAAAGTCACTGTGCAAATGCCAGAACATTTCATAATATTTGAGATGTTGAATTAATCTTGTGTCAAAATATTTGCTATAAAAATCTTTCATCAATATTGTGAGATAGGACATTGTGAAAGATTACATGCTAAAAAAACTTGATATATACAAATAACATGTTTTGTAATGATGAAGATTTATGAATAGAAAAAAGTTATTGGCATCTTCTACTATTTTCAGTGATACTAACTTCAGTATAAATGGTGACTGTCCGTCCCACTGAGAGGTTGAGACTGAGTTTAGCTCACTTTTTCCTTAAAAATCATGAAGGCTATTAGGGGAGTCATGTAAATTATGTCCAATGCAAAAACTGAGCTGTCAGAGGGGGATATAACACCTAAAGTTCTCTATAAGATGACTCCTTATCTTAAACGATAATTTCAAAAATCATATCGTGATACATTTTATATTTTATTCATAAAAACTCCAGTTTCCTCTGAATGTACTACAGAATCTTTTTCCCAGTATGTTCAAACTCTTAAGAAAAACGCCAGGGCTTTTGTGCTGATGTTTAGTCCAAAAAAAAAAAAAAAAGCAAACTAGTGAGATGAATTTATTGGAGCAGTTTTCTTACATTCACTTGGCTCCAGAATGACTGAAGTTAATGCAAACTATATTAAATGTGATGTTCTTTTGGTTATGGACCAAAGAGAATATGAAGATAAACTGGAGTTCATCATATCGAAGATGTTGTTTACATTTTTTCCTTTCTGTACTGAATTTAGGCTCTTCCTCTTGGGCTGCTTTCAGCGTTCTCCCAGGACTGAAAAAGTATCTGACTGAACTATCCACATGTCGTTCCTCTATCCTTCCCTAAAATCCAGGGCATCAATCAAGCCCACAACTTTGATCTTAGACAAGTCATAAGCAAACCTAACTGCATATTTTACTTAGGCCTGAAGTACCTCCCCATTGAAGGATTGTATGATAATCTCACCAATACCCATTTGACCTCTATTTCATTGTAGCAAAGTTACCGTATTACGATATGGATACCAACATCAGGGGTGAACTCTAAGAGACAGACTCTGTACTTCAGCAGCCAGGTTGAAGCCAAGTAGTGCATAATATTTTTCAATTATAGTAAATGTTCTGGAGCTAATCCTAGTTTAAGACATTTAAGAGTGTCCTGGGATGTTTTCTTCTTTATGTGAGAAAGTTACATGATGAGATGACCTCTCTTTCTCCAATTACTTTTGTGCAGAGATGGAGCTTCAGAATTGTTGCAACCATTTTGCTTAACAAGGAACCAAACAGACTTAATGGAAGTCAAAATAAACTACAGAAAAAGGAGATGAAGTTCCTAAACTGAATCAACCCCAAATTCTTCCCTGTCTCTGGACTTCCCATTACCAAAACAGTCCCTTTTTGTTTAAAAGATTTGTGTTTAGTGGTCTGTTACTTGTAGCCAAAGTCTTTCCAATACTATACAGACCTCTCTGCTATTCTTCAAAATTCAACTCAATTAGATCACTTGATAATAATAATCAGTGATGTTTATAGAGTTTTTATTAGATAACAGATGCTTTTTTCTTCACTGTACTTTGCATGGATTTACTTATTAATCCTCCTAACAACTTTGTGAAAGCATCCTATTATTCTAAATTTGCAAGTTTACATAAAGATTAAGTAACTTTCTCAAGATTTTATAAATAGTAGGAAGAATAAGCACTAACCTAGTAGTATTACTCCAGAAGTATCATTCTCAACCATGACATAACATTGCATCATTATATGCTAACACTCATATCAGTGCCCTGCAAACTCTTCTTTTAGGATTATTTTGCATTTATTGTCTTAATTGCACAATTAATACCTGATATTAAATCATTCTCAGCTAAGGTATTTTATAGCTATTATTATACATGTGTGTTTCCCTTTTTGATCAATTTTCTTTGGAATGGAGGCTGGTTTGCAGTACTCTCACATTTTATAATATTTTACAAACACAAGAAATCCAGTATGCATAGCAATATTGATACAATCTTAAAATCATAGGAAGTTCAGCAATAAGAAACATAGTCATCACACTGCAATATACTTGAACTAAGGGTTGTTATTAGGACAACTACTTTCCCTCCTAGCTCCCTTCGTTTTGTTGCTGAACACTCCCTTACTTTCCATATGTAATTGGGAATCATAGGAGGGGAATTATTGAACATGTTTATCTCACCACACTTTCAACTAAATTCCATCACCCTAATGTGTGCCCTCATTAATTCGCATAAGGCCTATTCTGTAATTACTTTGCTTCCCATCTCCTCTTAAGTGTCAGATGATCTTGGATCATTGGCTCTTTGATTTTTTTCACTTACACATATATAATAGATGCTTTAGAATTTTATAAATATATGGAATACAAGTGTTACAATTTATGAATATAACATAAAATAATTAAATCAAGCTAGTTACCATATCCATAATCTCAAAGCCTTAATATTATTTGTGGTGAGAACATAGGAATTTACTCTCCTAGTAATGTACAGGCAGTCTTCAATGTCTAATTTTTCAGTTTTATGATGAGTTTATCAGGACGTAACTCAAATATAGGTTGAAGAGCTCCTATAATTTACAATGAGATAATTTCTATTGAACGTCTATTGTTCTCACACCATTGTAAAGTCAAAAAATTGTAAATCAAACCTTCATAAGTCAGAGACTGTCTACTATGCTGCCCTCTTTAAAATAATTTGGAAATACTCCTTCCTTTTCAATTTTTTGAGACTGAAAAAAAAAACTGATATGTTTTTCTTTCCATGGTTGGCAAAATTCAGCCATAAAATTACTAGGTCCTAGACTTTTCTTTGATGGGAGACTTTTCATTACTTAATCACAATCTTTGCTGTTTATTGGTTGGTTCAAATTTGCTATTTCTTCATGATTCAGTTTTAGTAGGTTGTATGGGTTGAGAAATTTATTTCTTCTGTGTCTTCCATTTCAGTTGTAATATGTCCTCATTCATTTCTGACTTAAACAAAATTTACAAACCTTTAGATAAACTAAGAAAAAGAGAGAAGGCTTAAATTATTTACTTATCTTTTTCAAAAAAATAAGTTTTTCTTTTTTACTGTTTTGTATTATTTTTATTGTTTCTCTTTATAATTTAATCTTTATTTTCTCCTATGTTCAGCTCTATTATAGCTTAATTATTTCCTTTTCTACTTATTTTCTTATTCATTTAATCATTCTATGTCTTTTTATTCTATAATTTAATCCATTTATATTAAAAGTAACTAATATGTCTCCCACACACTTTGTTTTTATTTCATGATTACATTATATCAAAATTTGTATTCTTTTAAAATTTATTTTACCTATATTTATTACCAATAGTTTTATCTTTTAATCCTTGTACTATAAATAAGCTTGCCTTACACAACATTATTATAGTACTAGGATATTCTTAAATGGCTCAATTTTACTTATACCATTGAGTTTTGTACATTTGTATGTTTCATGTTACTAATTAGCAGCTTTTTTTCAGTTTAAAGAACTCTTTACTTTGTCAAAGATCAGATGGTTATAGGTGTATGGCTTTATTTCTGAGTTCTCGAACCTATTTTATTGGTATGTATGTCTGTTTTTGTACCACTATCATACTGTTTCGGTTATTGTGGCTCTTTAGTATATTTGAGGTTGGGTAGTGTGTCAGCTTTGTTGAAGATCAAATGGTATGTGACTTTGTTTCTGGGCTCTCTATTCTGTTCAATTGGTTCACATGTTCATATTTGTACCACTACCATGCTGTTTTGGTTATAGTAGCCTTGAGTATAGGTTGAAGGCAGGTAGTTTGATGTTTCCAGCTTTGTTGTTTTGCTTAAAATTGCTTTAACAGACTCTTTTTTGGTTTCATATGAATTTTAGGATAGGTCATTCTAATTCTGTGAAGAATGTCATAGGCAGTTTGATAGCAATATCATTAAATATGTAAATTGCTTTGGAATGTGTAGTTATTTTAACAATATTGATTCTTTCTGTTCATGAGCGTGGAATGTTATTCCACTTGTTTGTGTCATCTCTGATTTCCTTCAGCAGATTTTTGTACTTCTTATTGTAGAGATCTTTCACCTCTCTAGTTAACTATATTCCTAAATATTTTATTTTTGTGTGTGGCTGTTGTGAATAGGATTGCATTCTTAATCTGGCTCTCAGCATGGACATTGTTGCTGTATAGAAATGTTACTGTTTTTGTACATTGGTTTTGCATCCTTGAGTTTTTAGTGAAGTTGTTTATCAAATCTAGGAGATTCTTGGCAGAGCTTATGCAGTTTTCTAGGTATAAAATCATAACCAAAAAAATGAGGAAAGGACTCTCTATTCAATAAATGTTCTTGAGATAATAGGCTAGCTATGTGCAGAAGACTGAAAATAAACTCCTTTCTTCACCATATACAAAAATCAAATTAAGATGAATTAAAGACATAATTGTAAAACTTAGAACTATAATGACCCTAGAGAACCTAGGAAATACCATTCTAGACATATGCTCTGGCAAAGATTTTATGAAAAATTTCCAAAAGTGATTGCAACAAAAACAAAAGTCAATAAAAGAGACCTGATTAAAGATCTTCCACAGAGGAAAAGAAACTATCAACATAGTAAACAGACAACATGGAGAACGTGAGAAAATATTTGCAAACTATGTATCTGACAAAGGTCTAATATTTAGAATTACAAGAACTTAAACCAATTAACAAGCAAAAAAGAAATGAACAACCCAATTAAAATGTGGGCAAAGGACATGAACAGACAGTTTCTAAAGAAGAAACATATGTGGCCAACAAGCATATGAAAGAAAAATCTCAATATCACCGATCACTAGAGAAATACAAATCAAAACCGCAATGAGCTACCATCTCACACCAGTCAGAATGGCTATTACTAAAAGGCCAAAAAGTAACAGATACTGGTGAGGATGAGTAGAAAAGGGACAACTTATATACTGTTGGTGGAAGTGTAAATTAGTTCATCCATTCTGGAAAGCACTATGGTGATTCCTCAAAGAGCTAATAACAGAATTATCATTTGACCCAACAATCCCATTAGTGGGTATATACCCAGAAAAATATAAATTTTTATATTTATGAAAATACATAAAGACATATGTATGCAAATGTTCACTGCAGCACTGTTTACAATAGCAAAGACATCCATGTAAACTTAAATTCCCATTGAAAGTAGACTGGAAAAAAGAGAATGTGGTGCATATATACCATGAAATATTTTGCAGCTATAGAAAAGAAGGAGCTCATATCCTTTGCAGCAACATGGATGGAGCAGAAGGCCATTATCCTAAGCATGTTAATTCAGGAACAGAAACCAAATACTGCATGCTTTCACTTATAATTGAGAGTGAAACCTTGAGTATACGTGGATACGAAAAAGATAACAATAGATACTGGGGCTTGGGAGGGTAGGAGGAGGAGGAAGATTGAAAAACTACCTGCTAGGTACTATGCTTATTACCTGGGTGATGAAATAATCTGTACACCAAACCCGCATGACACACAATTTATCCATGAGACAAACTTGCATATGCACCTGCCTGAATCTAAAATAAATGTTGGGGGAAAAAGAACTCTCTTTATCAATTTTTGTAAAGCAGGTCTAGTGGTGATTAACTCACATAGGTGTTTTTGTTGTTGTTGTTGTTGTTGCCTGGGAAAATTTTTATTTCTCATCCATTTCTGAAACTCACCATTGATTGAAAAATTATTTCTCATTAAAACTTTTCCTTTTTTTATTTTAAGCACTGTGAATATATTATACAACTCTCTCCTGGCCTGCTGTGTGTGTGTGGTTTTTTTCCCATGTAATCTACTCATAGTCATATTGATACTTGTTTCTGTGCAATGTGTTTCTTTTCTCTTGTTGCTCTCAAAATGGTTTCTTTGTATTTGATTTTTGATAGTTTGAATATGTGCCTACATACACTTCTCTTTGGGTTGAATGTCATTGGAAATCCTTGTGCTTACTGTACTTGGGTGTTGACATCTATTCTCCAATTAGAAAATGTTTCTGTCATTTTATTTAAATGTGCTTTCTGGCTTTTCGTCTTTGCCTTCTCCTTCTAGAACTCCTATTATTTGAATATTTGGTCCCTTGATTATGTCCCATAATTCCCATAAACTTTCTTCATTTTTAAAAATTATTTTATCTTTTTGCCCCTTTGACTGGACACTTACAAATATGTGTGTCTTCCAGCTCACTATTCTTTTTGCTTGATTGAGTTTCCTATTGAATATTTTATTGATTTTTTCAGTTAATTCATTGTGTTATTAGTTGAGTTTCTGTTTCTTTTTATTGTTCCTATTTTTTTGCCAATATTCATGAAACTCTTTATGTATTATTTTGCAAATTTCATTAAATTTTCTGAAGTATATTATAGTTCACCACATCACTTTATAAGTATTATTCTGAATTCTAGGTCTGTCATTTTACAGATCTCCATTTCTTTGGGTTCCATTATTGGAGGTTTATTAGTTTCTTTAGAAACTAATGATGATTCCCTAATTCTTCGTAATCTTTATATCCTTTGTTGCATTGTTTTCTGCACATTTGAGAAGATGGCCCCTCCTTCTGGCCTTTATAAATGTTCCCTAGCAAGGACAGACCTTCACTATTTGGTTTAGCCTGCAATTCCTGAAGGGCCAGCTGAAGATAACCCCAGCCCAGCAGAATTTGTTGTGAATTCTCTAGTTTCTAGGCTGCTGCCTTTGCACTAATGTCAGGTGAGGCTGATGGTGGGTCTCCACTATCAGGTGGAGCAGCTGGCTGCTTATTATGAGGGCTTCTAGCTAGGTCAGTCGCAAGATGTATTCTAGGGTTGGACAATTCCACTCTTTGGGATCTTCAACTGGGCAGGGCTATAGGCTGGGCTTTAAGGTTAGGTGAAATTACTACTCAGGAAAGGTAGGATAGAGGCTATGCTCCTTAGAAATGCACAACTGAGGATTGCCTCCCTGTCAAGTGAATCCATGGTGTGGGCTGTTGGCTGAGTTGAGTGGCTGTTCAGCTTTTTTGGTAGAGTAGGGTTAGCCTCTATAATTTTCCAAAATCTTTGGTGAGGTGGGAGTATCACGGCCTAGGCAGGGTTATAGAGCAGGTTTTTTGGTTAAGTAGAACTACTGCTTGACTTCCTGGGTCAAGCCAGTCTAGCCCACATCCTTCTTCAAGATGCATGAGAGTAGAAGTCTCTCTTCCTGAACAGTCACTAGGAAAGCTTAATGGCTGAATAATGGAGATACCTCTTGACTTTCCAGGTCAAGCCAGGGTAGTTTCCAGACAGGAGGAAGGAGTCTCCCTGTCTGGTTGAGACTAGAGAGAGCTTCCTTGAAAGCATTTTGAAATGCTAGGGACACTGAATTACTGCTCTCATTCTCTTAGAAATTGTGGTACAGAAAACTCCTCTCTATCTGATGTTCTGCCAACTTGCAGGATGGGGAACGGTGCAGTTGGAGTAAGATTGTTCTTTTGAGCATTTTAATTCAGATTTCATCGAGTTCTACAGACCACATGAGTATATCAGGCTTTTTTCCAAGTGCTGGTGTTTTAAAAAAAGATGTTCTAATTTGTGGATAGTTGTTAGTTGAACTTTCTGCAGTGGGATTGGAGCCTGAGACTTCTCATTCTGTCATCTTGCTGATGTCATTCCTCTTCATATATATATATATATATATATATATATATATATATATATGTTCAACTTATTTCTCTACTGGTTCCTTCAGCTTGTAAACTGTGCTAAGATCCCATCTGGGGAATAACTAAAAGAGATACTGTGTTCCACACCTCACCCCCACTCAGCTTCTTTCATATAGTTCATCTCTTTTGATAGCCAAGTTCTTTGAAAATGCCTTCCTTCTCATTTTCTGTTCATGTTTTTATCATATTTTTTTCATTCCAACTCTAGGGAAACTAAATCTGTGTTGCTAAAGTCATTACAGTGGCCTTTTAAATGCCTGGACTTTCTGCTTCATTTTCCCCATCACGTATTTCCTTCAGTAGCTTTCTTCTTTCTGAGCTTCACATTCTTCTCTGGTTGACTTCCTAACTTCCTATTAATCTGCTTTTAGATATTTGCTTATGAGATTCTCTTTCTCTATCAACACTTCAGATACTGATGTTTCTCATGCTTGTAGCTGGAAATTTTTCTTATTCTAATTTTTTAAAAATTTTGTTGCTAATTATAAATGTTTTTTGTTTGTTTTTGCTTTTCTTTTTAGTTTCTGAAAAGTAGAAGTCCTTTTCATGAATTATTCCTTGCCCGATGCCTGAAATGTCAACATTAGTACTAGGCTTTTGAGCAAAACATGCGGACTTCTATAAGAATAAAACATAGTTTCTCTTACTTATCTTTCAATAAGAATAATAGTCATACAACATGTGCTATGTGTGGTCAATGTTAGAAAGTGGAGAAAGATTATAGAATTATGTTATGAGGACATGAGGGGCAATTTTGCAAAAATTTTGCAAAAACTTAGCAATTTTGTTGATGATGCTAACTAAACAAAATAATAAATGTTTCTACCATTAATGTCTCAGGCTAAGGGTAGTTTTTAATACTTACTTTAAGTTATATCCTCCTAATACTGAAACCAATAAAAAGAAAATTGTTTTAAATTCAATGTAGTGTAAAACATCATATTTTAAATGTTCTAATGATTGGAAAAAGGGAAAGAACTTTAAAAGATAGATGGGAGTCCACGTTGCTGTGTTGTGTTATAATATATGCTATGCCTTTAGACTTTGACTCTTAAAATGATTATTACCTCTGAAGGAAGAATTTTAAAAATTTCAGAGAGCAAAGAAGGAGGGAGGAAAGGAAGTAAGGGAAGGAAAGAAGCAGCAAAAAAGAAAAGGAAGACATAAAGGAAAAAGGGAGAAAGAAGAAAGAAAGAAGAACAAATTAAACTATATATGGAATTCTATTAGTGTTCTCTATTTAAAAGACCATAGGGGATAAAAGAAAGAGGGAAAGAAAACTTACTGGTTGTTAATGGAATAACAAAGGGAGTCTCCTAATAAATGTTGCTGTATTGTTTATTTTACAAGGAAGCCCATATTACCTCTAAGTCTCCTTTCCCATGGTCTACGCTGTCTAACCTTGCATTACATTTAATCAAATTTGATGAGCTGCATAACAAAGGAGGAATTCCAGATAGTATTTACCCTCATTCTTTTATTCCCTGGGCAGATACAGGGAAGAGACAAAACATGAGGCTGAGGAATGAAGACATTTCAGAATAGTACATTGACCTCTAGAACAAACTGGTTCCATGTGAAAGTATTCATGTTAATAAAAAGGTTAGCATCATTAATTCCATGATCTCTTGTTTTGACAGCCAAGATGAATCTGTCTGTTTTCTTAAACATTCTATCCTCTTTCCTGAATAGAGATCACATCTACAATGATGGCAATGAGTCAATTAATACATTTTCTTGAAAGGATATATAAAATAATGACCATTGGACAAATTGAGAATGGGTTTCCAGGCATTAATAATAACATAAATCTTTATAATTGTTTTACAAATGTTTGCAGAAATTTCCTCCCAATCTCTATCTATATCTATACGTATATTGAAAGTCACTGGGAAATGAGCTGCTGCAATCATTGTTGAGTATCATGCAAAGTAAAGAGAGCTACAGTGAAAGTGGAGCTGTATTTTCTTCATGACCCAGCCTAAATAGTAAAAATTCCTTCTGAATTGATTGCAAACTCAAATCAGCATGTTTTCATTCTAGTGCCCTCCAGGTATGGAGAGCCAATGAACTTTTACATTGTCTAGCTAACCCAACTCTATAAAATGATGAGCATTAATAATAATTTTTTCAATGACTTATTAGAGCCAGAAACTAAGAAGTTAGGTCCCAAAGTGCAGAAATAGGCAGTAAAGAAGGGCTAAGTTGCTAATTAGGCCTTTTTTTTTAGTGTGTCCATATCTGGTCTAGGGACTGAGAGACATAAATAAGGAAAGTATGTGTGCAAGTGCATGAGTAAAAGGTTTTTTAGAAGGATACACCATGAACAGTTAGATATATACAACAGAAAGAGACAAGAGATGAGCATATAAAAAGAAACTTTATGCATTTTCTAACTTAACATAACGTCAATGTTTGTGTACAGACATATTTACACCATGAAAAAAATTCTAAGCGCATGCCAACTCTTAAATTTCAGACCCAGATTGTCAACCACTAGCTTAATCAGAGCAAAACTGTTTTTTTTTTTTTTTTTTTTTTCACATTCAGGGCAGATCGTCTTAATTGACTACACATTCAACATTCTCTCTTTTACTCCCTTCATAAAAGGAGCTGGGAAGCCAAATAATTATTTTCCCAGGGAACTTTTAATTATAGTGGTTGTTTAACCCAATCTCAATCTCTGCATAATAAGCAGAATGATGCTGATGAGGAAGAGTTGTTTTTTTTTTTTTTTTAAAAATAATGCTTCCCTAGTAACAAAGTACATGGCAGATTTTCTGTATTTGGCCATTCTTTTTGCCTTCATGGTAGGTGGCATATTCATACAGGTCACATGCCCATAGAACCACAGGGAGAGAGGCAAGCAGAGAAAAACCAATATGCTTAGAGTGACAAAGTGGGAAGACAGAAGTAGCTTACCTCTCTAATTTAATGCTTGAGTGCCCCCCAAAATTCCACTAAAACCTAATCTCAGATTACTTATGGACACAAAATACTATTTGTTTAAACCACAGTAGTCTGGCTTTCTGATTCGTGCAGTTCAGTATATGTCTATGTGATTCAAGTTCTCTTCCAAAAAAAGTATTTTTAGTGTTTTATAAATTATAAACATATTTGATTTTATTAATCTGAAACTACAAATTTGATATGCTTTTTTGAAAAGATTGTCAAACTGATCACATTAAAAAGAAACCTAGGATATTTTAAAACATATAAAAATCTCTTTTTAATGTAAATAAACCATTTTATCTAACTGATTCTATCTTCAAAACCTTGGTGGAGTTTCTTTTCTTTTTAATCTCTATTATCGCACATATCACTTGTTTTATCAACTCTGTAGCATCTTTGTATGAGTCTACCTGCCTTCCTAACATTCCCTGTAGTGGTAATAAAAGGACATTGCATGATTCATAAATTGGGTCCCTAGAAAAGGTGTGTAGTATAAAAAATATGTAACACCATTTTGTCATGTAATAAATCATTTAAAAATTATACTTTTATGGCTCAGCATTTGCCAGACACCTACAATTATATAGTGTCAGATCCATGGCCAATCCAACTTTTTTTCACTGCTCTCTGCCAAATCAAAGAAGCATAGCTCAACACAATTAAAAAAAAAAAAACCCCACACAAGAATGTGAAGAGTTTCAACTCTGTACAATCTACTATCAAAGTAACTTCAAATAATTGTATCACTTTCCAATTCCTTCACATGTTGTTCTTTTACAATTAAATAACAATTTTAAAAATTCACTTTGGAATTTGTTATATATTAAATGTTTAGTATAGATGGATAGCTTTCTTTCCTTTTCTAACATATGCATTTGTTTTTCTTGTCGATGTTATAAAATAATTCAGATTTTCCTCTATAAATGCTTCTTTAAGGTAACAGAAAAGGTTAGTTCATTTTGTAGAAACAAAAGAATACTCACAGCTGCCTCATGCCTGGTTTAATAACATTTTAAGACCACAGGAGACAAAACAGAAATTGTGAATATTTCCTAATTATATAATAGTTATTAATAAAATTGATTGTTAGCTCTGTGCTTGGCCCTGTGTTATGATTATAAGTGGATTATTATTTTTTACTAGAACTTCTCAAAAGCCCAGTGAATTAGCTGTCATTTTGTCTTATACATTATACAAATGAAGGCCTGGAAATTCAGAAAATTTTAAAACCTGCCCAAAGTACAACAGCTCATCAGTGGTGGAGTCTGATGGATTCTGGAATTTAATGAGAAAAATAGAGACAATTTGACTTTCTCCTGTCCTAATGAATACCTTTATTTCTTTTTCTTGCCTGATTGCTCTAGCTAGAAATTCCAATACTATATTGAATAGGAGTGGTGAGAGAGGGCATCCTTGTATAGTGCCAGATTTCAAAGGGAATGCTTCCAGTGTTTGCCCATTCAGTATGATGTGGGCTGTAAGTTTGTCATAAATAGCTTTCATTATTTTGAGATACGTTCCATCGATACCTAGTTTATATTGAGAGTTTTTAGCATAAAGAGCTGTTGAATTTTGTCAAAGCCCTTCTCTGCATCATTGAGATGATCATGTAGTTTTTGCCTTTGGTTCTGTTGGTGGGGTGGATGATGTTTATAGACTTGCGTATGTTGAACCAGCCTTGCATTCCCAGGAATAAGCCTGTTTGATCGTGATGGATAAGCTTTTTGATGTGCTGTTGCAATCAGTCTGCCAGTATTTTATTGAAGACTTTTGCATCTATGTTCATGATGGATACTGGCCGGAAGTTTTCTTTTTTTGTTGAGTATCTGTTGGGTTTTGAAATCAGGATGATGTTGGTCTCATCGAATGATTTGGGAGGGATTCCCTCTTTTTGTATTGTTTGGAATAGTTTCAGAAGGAGTGGTACCAGCTCCTCTTTGTATGTTTGATAGAATTCAGTTGTGAATCCATCTGGACCTGGGCTTTTTTTGGGTGGTAAGCTCTTAATTGCTGCCTCAACTTCAGACCTTGTTATTGGTCTATTCAGCGTTTCAATTTCTTCCTGGTTTAGGCTTGGGAGGGTGCAAGTGTCCAGGAATTTATCCATTCCTTCCAGGTTTACTGGTTTATGTGCATAGAGTTGTTTGCAGAAATCTCTGATGGTAGTTTGTATTTCTGTGGAATTGGTTGTGATATCCCCTTTATCAATTTTTATTGCATCTATTTGATTCTTGTCTCTTTTCTTTTTTATTAATCTGGCTATTTTGTTGACATTTTCAAAAAGCCAGCTCTTGGATTTATTGATTTTTTGAAGTGCTTTTTGTGTCTCTATCTCCTTTACTTCTGCTCTGATCCTAGTTATTTCTTGTCTTCTGCTAGGTTTTGGGTTTTTTTTCGTCTTGCTCCTCTAGGTCTTTCAATTTTGATGATAGGGTGTCAATTTTAGAACTTTCCTTGCTTCTCATGTGGGCATTTATTGCTATAAATTTTCCTCTAGACACTGCTTTAAATGTGTCCCAGAGATTCTGGTATATTGTGTCTTCATTCTCACTGGTTTTGAAGAACATCTTTTCTTCTGCCTTCATTTCACCGTTTACCCAGTGAACATTCAAGAGCCAGTTGTTCAATTTCCATGAAGTTGTGCAGTTCTGAGTTATTTTCTTATTCCTGAGTTCTAATTTGACTGCATTGTGGTCTGAGAGACTGTTTGTTATGAGTTCCCTTCCTTAGCATTTGCTAAGGAGTGATTTATTTCCAATTATGTGGACAATTTTAGAGTAGGTGCGATGTGGTGCTGAGAAGAATGTATATTCTATGGATTTGGGGTGGATAGTTCTGTAGATGTCTATTAGGTTTGCTTGGTCCAGATCTGAGTTCAAGTCCTGGATATCCTTTTTAATTTTCTGTCTCATTGATCTAATATTAACAATGGTGTGTTAAAGTCTCCCACTGTTATTGTGTGGGGGTCCACGTCTCTTTGTAGGTCATTAAGAACTTGCTTTAGCTACTATATTGGGTGCATATATATTTAGGATTGTTAGCTCTTCTTGTTGCATTGATCCTTTTACCATTATGTAATGTCCTTCTTTGTCTCTTTTGATCTTTGTTGCTTTAATCTATTTTATCAGAGACGAGGATTGCAACTTCTGCTTTTTTTTTTTCTGCTCTCCATTTGCTTGGTAAATCTTCCTCCATCCCTTTGTTTTGAGTCTATGTGTGTCCTTGCACGTGAGATGGGTTTCCTGGATACCGCACACCAATGGTTTTTGACTTTTTATCCAATTTTCCAGTCTGTGTCTTTTGACTGGTGCAGTTAGCCCATTTACATTTAAGGTTAATATTGTTATGTATGAATTTGATTCTGCCATTTTGATGCTAGCTTGTTTTCTTGCCTGTTAGTTCATGCAGTTTCTTCATTGTGTCTATGCTCTTTACCATTTGGTACGTTTTTGGAGTGACTAGTACTGGTTGTTCCTTTCTATGTTTAGTGCTTCTTTCAGGAGACCTTGTAAGGCAGGCCTGGTGGTGATGAAATCTCTCAGCAATTGCTTGTTCATAAAGGATTTTATTTCTCCTTCACTTATGAAGCTTAGTTTGGCTGGATATGAAATTCTAGGTTGAAAGTTCTTTTCTTTAACAATGTTGAATATTGGCCCCCACTGTCTTCTGGCTTGTAAGATTTTTGCTGAGAGATCTGCTGTGAGTCTGATGGGCTTCCCTTTGTGGGTAACCCAACCTTTCTCTCTGACTGCCCTTTGCACTTTTTCCTTCATTTCAACCCTGGTGAATCAGATGATTATGTGCCTTGGGGTTGCTCTTCTTGAGGAATATCTTTGCTGTGTTCTCTGTGTTTCCTGGACTTGACTATTGGCCTGGCTTGTTAGGTTGGGGAAATTCTCCTGGACAATATCCTGAAGAGTGTTTTCCAGCTTGGATTCATTCTCTCCATCACATTGTATGCCTATCAAACAAAGATTAGGTCTTTTCACATAATTCTATATTTCTTGGAGGCTTTGTTCATTTCTTTTTACTCTTTTTTTCTCTAATCTTGCCTTCTCATTTTATTTCATTGAGTAGATCTTCAAACTCTGATATCCTTTCTTCTGCTTGGTCAATTTGGCTATTGAAACTTGTGTATGCTTTGCAAAGTTCTCTTGTGTTTTTCAGCTCCATCAGGTCATTTATATTCTCTAAGTTGTTTATTCTCATTAGCATTTCATCTAGCCTTTTTTCAAGGTTCTTAGTTTCTTTCCATTGGGTTAGAACATGTTCTTTTAGCTCAGCGAAGTTTGTTATTACCCACCTTCTGAAGCCTGTTTCTGTTAATTCATCTGACTCATTTTCCATCCTGTTTTGTTTCCTTGCTGGTGAGGAGTTGTGATCCCTTGGAAGAGGAGAGGTCTTCTGGTTTTGGTTATTTTCATCCCTTCTGTGCTGGTTTCTTCCCAATTTGGTGGATTTATCTACCTGTAGTCTTTGTAGTTGGTGACTTTCAGATGAGGTCTTTGAGTGGAGGTCTTTCTGTTGATGTTGAAGTTATTTCTTTCTGTTTTTTATTTTTCTTGTAACAGGCCCCTCTGCTGTAGGACTGCTGGAGGTCAACTCCAGACCCTGCTTGCCTGGGGATCACCCACAGCAGCTGCAGAACAGTAAAGGTTTCTGCCAGTTTCTTCTGTTATCTTCATCCCAGAAGGATACCCACCAAATGTCAGCCTGAGCTCTCCTTTATGAGGTGTCTCTTTGGATATAAGGGGGTTGGGGGAAGTGCTTGAGGAGACAGTCTCTCCCTTATAGGAGCTCAAGTGCTAAGCTGTGAGCTCCATTGTTCCATTCAGAGCTGCTGGGCAGATATGTTTAAGTCTGTTGCAGCAGAACTCATAACTGCCTTTTATCCCATGTTCTCTGTCCTGGGAAGGTGGGGCTTTATTTATAAGTTCCTGACATGCTGCTGCCTTTTTTCATAGATGCCCTGCCCAGCAAGGAGGTAGCCTAAACACAGTCTGCCAGCAGAGGCATTGCTGAGAGGCCATGGGATCTGCTCAGCTGCTGTGTGAACTTCCTTGAGGTTTTGTTTATAGAGGTATAGTTAGAACTGCCTCAGTAATGACCGTCTGCCTCAGTAATGGCAGACTGCCTCGGTAATGGCAGACACCCTTCCCCCCACAGAACTGGATCGTCCCAGGTCCAGCTGAGTTTGCTGTGAAACTCTCAATCCAGAGCATTTCAGATTGCTGGTCTTTGTGGGGGTGGGACCCGCTGAGCCAGATCACCTGGGTCCCTGTTACAGCCCACTCTTTTTCAGTCGAATGGGCGGCTCTGTCTGTCATGAGTTCCAGGTGCCAGTTGAAATGGCCACCCAGATTGTGTGAGTTTTTGTGTGGAAACCCACTGCACCAGCTGAAGCAGCCATGCTGGAAACTCATGGCACTTTTCAGCCCAGGAATCTCCTGGTCTGTGGGCAGTAATAACTCATTTGGAAATGTGGGGATCACTCACCCTCTGCATTGTTCTCGCTGAGGACTGCACTCCAGAGCCGTTTCTATTCTGCCATCCCTCGCAATTGTTATTTTTTAACTGAAATTTCCCAATTTGAAATTATCTTTACCCTCTTAGATTTTACAAGTAGGAGATTACTTCAAAAAATAATCTGTTATTATCCGTAAGGTACATAGTTTGATTTTTAGCATGTTACAATGCTAAAAATATGACATTTGGCTGGGCATGATGGCTCAAGCCTGTTATCCCATCAGTCTGGGAGGCCAAGGCAGATGGATCACCTGAGGTCAAGAGTACAAGACCAGCTTGACCAATGTGACGATATCTTGTATTTACTAAAATACAAAAATTAGCCAGGCATGGTGGCCCATGCATGTAGTCCCGTCAAAATGGGAGGCTGAGGCAGGAGAGTCCCTTGAACCCAGTGGGGGCAGAGGTTTCAGTGAGCCCAGATTGTGCCAGTGCACTACAGCCTGGACCAACAGAGCAAGATTCCATGTCAAAAATAAATCAATATATAAATATATACATATATATATATATATATATATCTTCTCAAAATTTTGATAGATATAAAATCCAGAATTTGTCTTTTATTTCAGAAGCTTGTGTGTTGTGTCAGCACATAGAACTAGATCAGCAGACCATCTTAAATGAAGCCAAAAGAACTAATTTTCTGAATTATACTCTGCTGACTTCTAAAAACTATTTCATGTCCTACACTCAATAATTTTCATGTGACAAAATAAAAAAATTTAAATAAATTACCTAGTCTGTTTATTCATATCCTTGGGAGATGAATATAAGCAGATCTAAAGTCTTACTTAACTTTGAATGTATTCTTTATAAAATAAGTTAATTGTGAATAGGCTGTTTGAAGTAAGCCTTATAAATCACCTGAACTGTTCCACTATTGGCATGTCTTGGAGTCATTATGTATAATTGGTTAATGGTATATTTATTCTCACATTATTGGATCAGCTCCAGGGATAATCACTGATAAATTTCAAAACTCCAGGAGGATTTCTATGCAGAGGTAAATGAATTAAAACACAAGATAAAACTAATTACTTTTATTTAAATTCAATTTTGGGTACACTTGTTCTGTCTTGGGGGTTTTCCAGCAGTTTTCAGAAGTGATAAATTTTATTTAGTTTGCTAAGTTTCATTTCCTTAGAGCTAAGAGATTAAATCATTGGGATGAATATTAGAAAGGAAGTAATTTGAACTAAATTTTGTGTTAGAATTTCCCACCTTAGTTCTTCATGCTTTCTTTTTGATGTTTCTCTTAACTAGGCATTTGAAAACTTGATAAATAAGAAAAAAGAACCAGTTTCAATGCTAAAATTACTTAAAGGTGTTAGGAGTTCCAGAAATTAAACACCATAATCAAAAAAGACTCACATATATTTTGCTGAAAGGATCTATAGGACTGGACAGGACTCAGAGAATGTGAGTCATGAAGAGCTATAATTTTCATGTAAAACAACTGGATGTAGTTAAGTAATAAAAATTTAAGGTTTTTCCTCTCCATATGCTTGGCTGTGTTTGAATATTTTTTAAATGTCTGATATTATACATACACAACCTATTTCCTTTGACATGAGGCTATATTGCCATGAAAGTGGGAATATCACTGAGATAGGTTTATAAATTAAGAATTACACTTAAGGCATGCTTTTGAGATAAATAGGACCTTTCATTAAATATGACTTGGGTTAAGAAAAGGGGTGCAGTGATTAATTAATTGCATAAAGCAGTGGTGAATATATCAATTAAAATTAGATTTTGCTACATGTAAAGAGCTATCTAAATAAATGTCATTGAACAAGAGGTGAGTTCTCTCATGAAACAAGTCTGCAGCATGGTGTTGCCAAATTGGTGTGATTACTCTATCATCATTAGGGATAAAGGATCCTTCTATTTTCTCTCTTTTTTTCTTCATCTCACTTACCTACTGAAGCAATGAATATCACTGACCAAATGGGGGGAGGAAAAGAAAGATGATGACAAAGAATCAGTAATACAAATTCAACTGTCCGTGCATTGTAGAAGCCACAAAAACCCAAATTGCCAGATCTCAAGAGAGTTAGCAAAAAGTCAGAGTAATTTCTAACTGATGAACTAAGGAGAGATTTTTAGAACCTCAAGAAGCTCTGGGTGCCTGGAGAATTCAACTTCAGCAGAACTCAGATGAACTCTGACTTTTCTAACTTCTAATTTCTTCATCACTGTAAAATAAAGTTTAGATTTCATTGTCATTAGTGTTTAGGAGCTACCTAGTGGCTCTGTACCTTGATGTGTACTATAAGCTGCTTGTTGAATAGAAAAAAAAAAAAAAATGGCATTCAGTTTTCTAAAAAAAAAAAAAAAAAAAAAAAAAAAAAGCTGTCTTGAGATCATACCACTGCTAAATAATGAAAATTGTTTGATTTTTCTTTCTTTCTGTCAAAAATATTTAAAGCCAATGAAATACATATTTTTAAAATATGTGTACCATATGAGGATGACTTATCATCATACTGTCTTTAAAAAGCCCAAATATGTGAAAATCAGATATAGTTCAGAGGTGTAACTTCAAGAATGTTACAACTCTTTGAATCCTATGTAAATTGCTCTTCTCTCTTTATGATTTCAGTAGAGAGTTTTTTTAAAAAAAGCAAATTTTTGACAAGTTACCAGTTCTTGGATCTTTTAGTTTTTTTAATTCATGGTCCTACTTTGGGGCCTGATGAACGAAGACTATTATCTACAAGCCTTGCTATCAGATACTTTTACATTGGATAATGGCATAGAAGTGGTTCAGAAGTGGATCTTGCAGAAATGGGCAGATATTAAAAGGCCATGACCAATCCCTATTCAGATACATTACATGCTTATTATCTGTTGAAATCACTGCTGCCCTTCGGGTCAGGAGGATGAGTAGGATGGATTAAAGAGAAGTATATGAAAGCACCAGAACTAGTTTGCCTGTTAATATTCATATTCCCTTAACATAATCTTGGAAAAGAAATGATTGAAACAGATAGTAAGATATGATAACATTTCATTCTTATCATATCTTTTTAGAAAGAATCTTTTTGGAAAGATTCTAAAGTTTTAGGATAAAAATTAGCTGTTGACCATAAAAAGTAGAATTAAACTCAAGTGAGTATGATTCACTAGGTATAGTTTGAAGCTCAAAGAGTTACATTTACAACATCAGAGGTGATTTAAACATACAGAGTTATTGGACCACTCTTTTAAAGACATTGATCTGTGGCATTGAAGTATATCTCATGAGCTGGATGTAGGAATTCGTTATGCTTGTATTTTGATTTAAAAAACATTTTATTTTTAATTAATTATTATAAATATTTGCTTAGGCGATTGTGTACATGACTATACTGATTTGTGGGATATGAAAGAATCTTCAGCTGGGCACAGTGGCTTACACCTGTAATCCCAGCACTTTGGGAAGCTGAGGCAAGTAGATCACAAGGTCAGGAGATCAAGACCATCCTGGATAAGACAGTGAAACCCCGTCTCTACTAAAAATACAAAAAACTAGCTGGGCATGGTGGCACGCGCCTGTAGTACCAGATGCCTGGGAGGCTGAGGCAGGATAATCACTTGAACCTGGGAGGTGGAGGTTGCAGTGAGCAGAGATTGTGCCACTGCACTCCAGCCTAGGAAACAAAGTGGGAGACAGAGTCTCACTCTGTCGCCCAGGCTGGAGTGCAATAGTGTGGTCCCGGCTCACTGCAACCTCCGCCTCCCAGGTTTCAAGTGATTCTCCTGCTAAAGCCTCTTGAGTAGCTGGTATTACAGATGCCTGCCACCACACCCAGCTAATTTTTGTATTTTTAGTTAGAGACAGGGGTTTCACCATGTTGGCTAGGCTGGTCTCTAATTCCTGACCTTGCGATCCATCCTCCTGGGCTTCCCAAAGTGCTGGGATTACAGGTATGAGCCACTGCACCTAGCCAAATCTGTAATTTATCAAATGAACACAAGTTTCTATCCAAGCTGTTCCACATACAAGCTAAATAGCCTTTGATAAGTTATTTTACTTCTCTCAATTGCACCCCCATTGGTTAAAATATGGCTAATATTTATTCTGATGGATTATTATAGCAACTAAATTAGATTTTGCATGTAAAATAATTATTACAGTGAAACCTAGCTTAATATATAATACTTGTATTTCATGGTTTACTTTTAGTTTTTATGTTAAATTTTTGATAAACCTGGTAGCATTGTCTTCATTGCATTTTCTGCTAGATTTACAGCATTGCTGGTTTTCCATATATACAGATGCAAAAAAAATGTATTTTTAAATAAGTATGTTTATTTTTAATGTCAATTTAAAGAAATATAATTTGTAAGTAGTAGTATAGAAAAGACTTAGATATTGATAAATATTTTAAACTGGACCCAAGCTTGAGAAAATACCATATGATATGCTGCCAATTATATGTATTTCTTCCTTAATAATTCACAGATTTTTATTGTTGGATTAAGAAAGCATAACTGCAGAATAAGAGTGATGGAAGGAAACTGTCATTATTCACTTCATAAGGAGAAAACCCTGGTAAGTGACATATGTATTTCTTCTTCAATATACCATTCCTTTCATGGAGTCCTCTGCTAGATGCTAACATTCACCACAAGGCAATGAGGCCATAACAAACTGTACAAATGGAGTCAAATCAGAAACACAGGTGAAGCAGAAATATTCCTGTTTGTCCAGTCTCTCATTAGAGGCAGGAAAAAAAATCATTTGTTTACTAATGAGGTACAAGCATCAAGATTGATCATTTATTAATGATTAACATGGCATTCCTGTATATACTGAAGGGCATAGTGTTTTTTTTTTTTAACAGGAATGTGTATGGAAGATGGCATCTAAAATATCAACAATGATTTCTGCTTTATGATTTTATTCAGAATCTTTCACAGAGGAGGCATAATGAGGTCAGAGATTAATAGCATTATTGTTTTAAAATAATACTTGTAATATTGGGAGGAAGTTCAAACTTAAAAGAAAAAAATATATTAAAAAGAACAACAGTTGCTTTCTAAGTTACCAGACATGTTCACATGCAAGGAACAAAGCAAAACAACACAGCACACTTGCAGTAATGTTAATTCCTAGCAAACTTGGAAATATATATATATTTCCATCTCTTTCTCCCTCTTTCACATATGCACGTACTCACATCCCTGATGCACCAACCCTGAGAAAAGTATTTCAGAACATGCTGACCAAAGTTCTGTCTACCTGGAAATTTCCCAAATAGTAACTGTTTTATGGAATCTTCATAGCTGCTGGGTTTCATGAGAGTTTTCTCGTGTCCTTCTGAAAATAACTGTGGGAAAACAATTCTTGTAACATGCAATCCAAAATATTTTTAATCCTAATTAAAATGATCAACAATTAGTGTGATTTAAAATTCTTAGAAATTTTAGAAATTCTTAGAAATCTTTGCTTGACAAACATATCTTGGGTTTGACACAGTCTATCTATAGGAGATGAAATTTATAAAATGTTTAATTCATTTTTCTTGACTTGCTACAATAGAATGTTTATGGGAGAATAAAAAATAAAATAACTTGTCTCCGAAAAATTAGTTATATCATTAAGAACAGGCCATATTTTATATTTACATGTTTGTGTGTGGCCCTGTTATAGCATAAACTGTAAAACTGGTTACTGCTCCCAGCAGGGAAGGTCAATTTGCAAATTCACAAATCATTAATGTTACTCTTCTGTTGCAAAAGATGTTAATTTGTTGGTTTAAATAAACCCTCTAATCTCAAGTACAGGTGCTGGTGTATGGCAGTATTACCACTCTCAGCCACTGATAGAACATACAAATTATGAATTATTGAGGTATTTATCAGATAATTCTGCATTAGCAATTATGAAATATCATGAAATCAGAAGCAATGCCTTAAGTAAGAATGAATGTGGAGACTTTATATGAGACCTCTCAATTAGGTGCTAAACTGATAATACATCGTGTGAATTTTTTTCATGTAAATATTAGCCATTATTAAATGCTTCTTTGTAACTTATCTTCTGTACCTTTTTGGGGGCACAGGATCAGACTTATAATAGTGCAGATACTTTATCATTACTTTGCAGATAACCTGCCTTATCATAAAGATCACTAACTCAAGGTACCCAATGTTCACCTCCTCCACAAAAGAAGACCAAAACAAGAAATAAATAATGGCACTTTGAGTAGATACTCTATAAGAAAATGCTGGAATTGATCAAAGAAGACATGAAAACCCCCTGAAGCATGGAACCTTGAAATCGCAGCATAGAGAGGTAAGAAAAACACCTGGCCAGGATTGGCTTCAAATGCGCAGGTAACAAAAGCAAAACTAGACAAATTAGATTAAGTCAAACTAAAAAGCCTCTGCATAACAAAAAGTTTAGGGTGAAGAGACATCCTGCAGAATGGTGAAAAATATTTGCAAACTATTTATCCAGTAGGATGTTAATATCCGGAATATATTAGGAACTGAAAGAACTCAACAGCAAAATAAAACAAAAATAAAAACAAAAAACAAGGAAAAAACCTGATTAATAGGCAAATGATCTGAATAGATATGTCACAAATGTCAACAATTATCCAAAAAAGTATGTTTACTATCCCTAATTATAAGAGAAATTCAATTCAAAACCATGAAATGTTATTCAGCTTCAGTTGGAATGGCTAGTATCAAAAGGACAAAAAATAATCAATGCTGTTGAGGATGAGGTAAAGGAAATCTTATACATTGTTGGTAGAAATGTAAATTAATATAGTCAATATGGAAAAGCATATGAAGCCTGCTAAAAAAATAAAAACAGTCTGAGCACAGTGGCTTATGCCTTTAATCCCAACACTTTGAGAGGTCAAGGGCAGGGTACCACTTGAGGTTAAGAGTTCAAGACCAGCCTGGTCAACAAGGTGAAACCTCTTCTCTATTAAAAATACAAAAGTTAGCTTGGTATGGTGGCAGAGGTCTGTAATCCCAGCTACTCGGGAGGCTGAAGCATGAGAGTCTCTTGAACCCTTCAGGCAAAGTTTACAGTAGACCTAGATTTTGCCAACACACTCCAGCCTAGACAACAGAGTGAGACTCTCTCTCAAGACAAACAAACAAGAAAAATTTAAAACGGAACTACTGCATAATACAGTAATCCCACTACTGGGCAAAAAAGAAAGGAAGTAAGTATGTGAAAGATTTATCTTTATTCTCATATTTATTTCAGCACTATTAATTTTAGCCAAGATTTGAAATCAATCAAAATTTCCATCAACAGATGAATGAATAAAGAAAATGTGGTAGAAATACACAGTGGAATATGATTCAGCCCTGAAAAAACACCCTGTCATTCATAGCCATATGGCTGAGCCTGGAGAACATTGTGCTAAATGAAGTGTGCCAGGTGTGGAAATGATAAATAGCTCTTATTCTCACTCACACATGGAATCTAAAGAAGTAGCTCTCATAGAAGTAGAGAGTAGAATAGTGGTTACTAGAGGCAGGGACATATGGGGGAAGGAAATTATAGAGAGCTTGGTTAACAGATACAATATTACAACTAGATTGGAGGAATAAGTTCTAGTGTTCTATAGCACTGTGGAATGACTCTAGTCAACAATAATTGACTGTATATATTAAAATAGCTAAAAGTGAAGGTTTTTATTATTCCCAACAACAAAAGAATGGTAAATACTGGAGGTGATGGCTATGCTTACCTTAATTTGATTATTATGCATTGTATATCACACAATATCATTTTATATCATTTAAAAATATCACAATCTACCCTATAAATATGTATAATTATTACATGTCAATTAAAACTAATAAAAATAATAACATTTCTAGATGTTTTTAACTTAAAGCATACAGAATAGATAGTATAGGACTTGGAGTTGTACTCCTGTACCATGATGTCATTCTTTAATGAACCTCTCTCTCACAAGTGGCTATAATATATAAATTAAATAATTTATAGAAAATGCTTTATATGTATCAGGAACGGAGGAGGGAATGATACCAGTAGGTCCCCTTTCATTTTTGAAACAAAGATCTGGTGTCAGCATTCTCTCACCCTGCCACTAATCATAAATAAAGACATGCCTTTCTCTCTCTGCCTCTCTGTCTCTCTTTCTCTCTTTGTAAAGTAAATGTTCCCTATGTTTTTGTATATGTAGACACCAAAAATGTGCACATAATTATATGATATATTTCATCTAAATTGTAAAGTCTCTATGATTCTGCTTTCTAATCTGATCACTGGTTGACTTATACCACATTGTCTCTAAAGGCCCTTATAGTTCTAAAAGTCTGTTATGGATACTAGCTGGGAAAATGGTGGATAGGAGGTAGGACTAACTTCCAGCAACCACTCAGATAAACAGAGCACTGTGTGGAAACTCACATCATGAACTTTTGCTCCAAGAACTACTGCAGGAATATACCAGGAAAGCCTAGACAATCCACAGACCCTTTGAAGAAACTAGATCACTGCTGCAGTCTCCACGGGACAGTGAAGGAAGTGTGAATCCACTTGCTTTCTCAGCTGGGAGGCTGGTAGCCTGGGGCAAGTTCTCAGCCCTGCTCATAAGCTGTCAAGAAATAAACTTGATGCTCTCAGTGGGGTAGGGCGAGAATGAGGCTAGCCTTTGGTCTGTAGGCTGCATGGGAGCTGGGTGAGGCCTGTGGCTGCCAACTTTTCCCCACTTCCCTGGCAAAAGGTGTGACACAGCACAGACAACCATAATCCCTAAGGAATATAACTCTATTGGCCTGGGAGCCACACCTTCATTCCCCACAGCAGCCACAGAAAGCCCAGCTCAAGGAAATCCTGATCTCAGTTATACCTAACCTGGCCCCCATCTGATGGTCTTTTCTACCCACCCTGGTAGGCAAAGACAAAGAACATAATCCCTTGGGAGGTCTATGGCCCTGCCAATAGAGCTGAT
Source organism: Cebus imitator (assembly GCF_001604975.1). Classification (NCBI taxonomy): domain Eukaryota; kingdom Metazoa; phylum Chordata; class Mammalia; order Primates; family Cebidae; genus Cebus; species Cebus imitator. Next base: position 4,691,031 of record NW_016107349.1, on the reverse strand, counting down.
CATCCCATGAAACCACAGCGAATGTGCTCTTGAAAGTGCCACCTCCTGGCCAACAAATACAAAACCAGTGCACTGAACAAAAATACAACCAAGGACCTTCCCAGAGTCCACTTTACTCCCCTGCTACCTCCACTGAATCAGGTGCTGGCAACCATGGCTGAGAGACCTGGAGATAACACCACAGGTCTCTTTGCATCATTCCCCAGTACCAGCTGGAGCCTGGTAGCTTTGCTGGGTGGATAGAACCAGAAAAAAAATAATCACTGCAGTTTGTCTCTCAGGAAGCCTCATCTCTTGGGGAAAGGAGAGAAAACCACATCAAGCAAGTGCCCCAGTGGGACAAAAGAATCTGAGCAGCAGCCTTGAGTCCCAGATTCTTTCTCTGGCATGGTCTACACAAATGAGAAGGAACCAGAAAAGCCCTTATGGTAATCTTATAAAACAGGTTTCTTTAACACCCCTAAAAGATTACATTAACTTACCAGCAATGGATCAAAACCAAGACAAAATCTCTGAATTGTAAGAAAATGAAATCAGAAGATTGATTGTTAAACCAATCAAGGAGGCACCAGAGAATGGTGAAATCAAACTTAAACAAAAATGATACAGGATATGAATGGGGAAATTTCCAGTGAAATAGATGGCATAAATAAAGAAACAATCTCAACTTGGGGAAATCAAGGACACACTTAGAGAAATGCCAAATGTACTGGAAAATCTAAGCAATAGAATGAAACAGAAGAAAGAACTTCGGAGCTCAAAGGCAAGGCTTTTAAATTAACCCGATCTGACAAAGACAAAGAAAAAAGAATTAAAAAAAAAAGTGAGCAAAGCCTCCAAGAAGTTTGGGATTACACTAAACAATCAAACCTAAGAATAATTGATGTTCCTGAGGAAAAAGAGAAATCTAAAAGTTTGGAAAACATATTTGAGAGAATAGTCCAGAAAAACTTCCATGGCATTGTTAGACATCTAGACATTCAAATACACAAAGCTCAAAGAACACTTGAAAAATTCATCATGAAAAGATCTTTGCCCAAGCATATAGTCATCATGTTATCTAAAGTCAAGATGAAGGAAATAATCTTAAGAGCTGTGAGGCCAAAATATCAAGTAACCTATAAAGAAAAACCTAACAGATTAATGGCAGATTTCTCGTAGAAACCCTACAAGCTAGAAGGGGTTGAGCTCCTACTTTTGGCCTCCTTAAACAAAACAATTATCAGCCAAGAATTTTGTATCCAGGAAAACTAAACTTCATAAATGAAGGAAAGATACTGTCTTTTTCAGACAAACAAATGCTGAGAGAATTCATCACCTCAAAGCCAGCACTACAAGAACTGCTTAAAGAAATGCTAAATCTTGAAAAAAATCCTCAAAATGCACAAAAATAAAATATCCTTAAAGCATAAATTTCACAGGACCTATAAAACAATAACACAATGAAAAAAAAATTTTTAAAGGTATTCAGAAAATAAATAGCCTGTTGAATAAAATAGTATCTCACATCTCAATACTAACATTAAATGTAAATAACCTAAATGCTTCATCTAAAAGACACAGAATGGCAGAATGGAGAAGAACTTACCAGCCAAGTATCTGCTGTGTTCAGGAGACTCACTTGACACATAAAGACTCACATAAACTTAAACTAAAGGTGTTGAAAAAGATATCCTACGCAAATGGACACCAAAAGCCAAACTGGAGTAGCTATTTTTATATAACACAAAACAAACTTAAGCAAAAGTGATTAAAACAGACAAAGAGGGACATTATGTAATGATAAAAGGACTAGTCCAAAGGAAAATTTCACAGTCCTAAATATATATGCACCTAACACTGGAGCTTCCAAATTTATATAACAATTACTGCTAGACCTGAGAACTGAAATAGACAGTAACACGATAATAGTGGAAATTTTAATACTACACTGACAGCACTAGACAGGTCATCAAGATAGAAAGTCAACAAAGAAAGAGTGAACCTAAACTGTACAACAAATGAACTTAACAGATATTTACAAAACATTCTACCCAACAACTATAGAATATGCATTCTATTTGTCAGTGCATAGAACATTCTCCAAGATAGACTATAATCTTCAAGATAAACTAAAAAACAAATCTCAGAAAATTTAAGAAAATCAAAAGTATATCAAATACTCTCTCAGACCACAATGGAATAAAATTGAAAATCAACTCCAAAAGGAACCTTCAAAACAATGAATAAGCATGGACATTAAATAACCTGCTCCTGAATATCTTTGGGTCAACAGCAAAATCAAGATGAAAATTTAAAATGTCTTTGAACTGAATAATAATAATCATACAATCTATCAAACACTCTGGTATACAGCAAAAGAGGCTCTAAGAGGAAAGCTCATAAAATTAAAGGCCAATATCAAAGTCTCAAAGAGCATAAATAGACAATCTAAGGTCACACTTTTTGGAAATGGAGAAACAAGAACAAACCAAACACAAACCCAGCAGAAGAAAAGAAATAACCAAGATCAGAGCAGAACTAAAGGAAACTGAAACAAACAACAACAACAACAAAAATTCAAAAGATAAATGAAATAGCTGTTTTTTAAAAAAAAAGATAAAATTGATAGAACATTAGTGAAATTAATGAATAAAAGAAGATCTGAGGATCTCCAAATAAGTACAATTAGTAACAAAATGGGAATATTACAACTGACACCACAGAAATACAAAAAAATCATACCAGGCTACTATGAACATCTTTACACATATAAACTAGAAAACCCAGAGAAGATGGATAAATTGCTGAAAATAGACAACCCTCCTAGGTTAAACCAGGAAGAAGTGCAAACTCTGAACAGACCACTAACAAGCAGCAAGATTAAAATGGTAAGAAAAAAGCTATGAATAAAAAAAAGGCCAGGAACAGAAAGATCCACAGCGGAATTCTTTCAGATATTCAAAGAATTGATACCAATCCTATTGACACTATTCCACAAGATGGAGAAAGAAGCAATCCTCTCAAAATCATTCTATGAAGCCATTATCACTCTAATACCAAAACCAGGAAAAAATATAATGAGAAAAGAAAACTGCAGACTAGTATTTCTGATGAACATAGATGCAAAAATCCTGAACAAAATATCAGCTAACTGAATCCAACAGCATATTAAAAAGATAATTCATCATAATCACATCAGTTTTATACCAGGGATGCAGGGATGGTTTAACATCCTCAAGTCAATAAATGTGATACACCACATAAACAGATATTTTTAATCACATGATTATTTCAATAGATGCAGTAAAAGCATTTCACAAAATCCAGTGTCTCTTTATTATTAAAACATCAGAAGAATCAGCATAGAAGAAGCATACAATAAGGCAATAAAGGCCATGTAAGCCAAATCCGCAGCCAACATATTGAATGGGGAAAAGTTGACAGTATTTCCCCTGAGAACAGGAAGAAGACAAGGATTCCCACTTTCACCACTTCTGGTCAACATAGTACTGCAGTCCTAGCTAGAGCAATCAGACAATAATAAGAAATAGAGGCCATCCAAAAAGGTATTAAGAAGTCAAACTGTCAGTGTTTGCTGATGACATGATTGTATACCTAGAAAGCCCTAAAGACTCATCCACAAAGCTTCTAGAACTTATAAATGAGTTCAGCAAAGTTTGAGGTTACATAATTAATGTAGCAAATCAGTAGCTCTTCTCTACACCAACAGCAACCAAGCTGAGAATCAAATCAAGAACTCAACTCCTTTTACAAGAGCAAAAAAAAAAAAAAAAAACCACCTTAGGAATATACTTAACTAAGGATGTGAAGGACCCCTATAAGGCAAACTACAAAACACTGCTGAAATAAATCATAGATGATGCAACAAATGGAAACACATCCCATGCTCATGATTAGGTAGAATCAAAATTGTGAAAGTGACCATACTGCCAAAAGCAATCTATAAAATAAATTCAATGCAATTCTCATCAAAATACCACTATCATCCTGAAAAAAAAATCGAAAAAACAATCCTAAAATTTACATGGAACCAGAAAGGAAGCCACATAGCCAAAGAAAGACTAAGTAAAAAGAACAAATTTGGAGACATTACATTACCTGACTTCAAACTATACTATAAAGCCACAGTTACCAAAACGGCGTGGTACTGATATAAAAATAGGCACATAGACCATTGGAACAGAATAGAGAACCCAAAAATAAACCCAAATACCAACAGCCAATTGATCTTCAACAAAGCAAACAAAAAAGTAAAGTGGGAAAAGGACACCCTATTCAGCAAATGGTGCTGGCATAATTGTTCAGCCACATATAGAAGAATGAAACTGGAGCCTCATCTCTCACTCTATACAAAAAGCAACTCAAGACGGATCAAATACTTACATCTAGCACCTGAAACCATAAAAATTCTAGAAAATGACATTGGGAAAAGCCTTTTAGACATTGGAAAAGACTTCATGACCAAGTAACCAAAAGCAAGTGTGATAAAAACAAAGATAAATAGATGGAACTTAATTAAACTAAAAAGTTTTTGCACAGCAGAAAAAGAATAATAATCAGCAGAGTAAACAGACAACCCACAGGATGGGAGAAAATCTTCATGATCTGTACATCCAACATTGGATTAATATCCAAAATCTACAAGAAACTCCAAATCAGCAAGATCAAAATGAACAATCCTATCAACATGTGGCTAAGAACATGAATAGACAACTATCAAAAGATGATATACAAATGGCCAACAAACATGAAACAATGCTCAACATCACTGATTATCAGAAAAATGCAAATTAAAAGCATAATGTGAAAACACCTTACTCCTGCAAGAATGGCCATAATCAAAAAATCAAAAAATAATAGATGATAATGTTGGTGTGGTAAAAAGAAAATACTTTTAAACTGTTAGTATGAATGTAAACTATTACGACTACATGGAAATAGTGTGGACATTCCCTAAAGAAGTAAAAGTAGATCTACCATTTGATCCATCAATCCCACTCCTGGGTATCTACCCGGAGAAAAATAAGTCATTATATGAAAAAGATACTTGTACACACATATTTATAGCAGCAAAATTTGCAATTGCAAAAATATGAAACCAGCCCAAATGCCCATCAATCAAGAAGTAGATAAAGACACACACACCATGGAATATTACTCAACTAAAAAGGAATGAAATAATGGCATTTACAGTAGCCTGGATGACATTGAATGCCATTATTTTAAGTGAAGTAACTCAGGATTAAAAACCCAAACATCATATTCGCACTCGTAAGTGGGAGCTAAGATATAAGGATGCAAAGACATAAGAAAGATACAGTTGACTTTGGGGACTTGGGGAAAAGATGGAAGAGGGCTGATGGGTAAAAACTACCACTGGGTACAGTGTACACTGCTCAAATGATGGGTGCACCAAAATCTCAGAAATCACCACTAAATAACTTATTTATGTAAATAAACACAACCTGTTCCCCAAAACATTATTGAAATAAAAAGTAATAAGTTATGATTATAAAGGGAAAACTTTATCAATGTGTTAAAAAATAGAGAAAACAAAAATAAGGTTCAGGTAGGTAGTGTAAACAAGGTAGAAGGTAGAGAAGTGAAAGTAAATAAGGTGAATCAACTTCACAGGAGCTTGAAATTTGTATGGCTTCTTCAATTCTGCATTAATAATATATGAAACTTATGCATTTGAAATTCTTGAATGCATCCATCCATGCGTAAGGGAATTAATGATTGAATGGATGGAAAAATTCCACAGAATCAATTGAAGCAAAGTTCTGAAAATGGTGACTGAGAACATGACCTGTGGAATGATTAAGCCCTGAGTTTACAACCTAACCTTAGTAAATTATCAGCTATGGGATTCTAGACAAGTTACAACTCCTTGAGCCAAACTTCCTCCACATAATATCTTTAGCTAATGGGATTACTATTTTCCCCGTGTTTCAGAGGAGGGCAATTAGATTCAGAGAATGGAAAAATGCACTTCGCCACTTGCTAAAGGGGCTGCAAGGTCAATGGATCATATAGGGATGGGTGGAATTGGGAGAAAATTGTAGCATTTCAATCTACCACATTCTATTTAATAGCTACTCACCACTAAAATTAGCACTAAATCCCGTTTAAAATCTGCTATTCTTTGCATTTAGTGTTATCCATGAATGTAGTGACTTGCTCATGATAGTTGTTAATTATACCTGGATGAATATACAATTTTCACTAAAGAGAAATAATCTAAATTTCATCAGGTAGTTCTTCCTTTAGAATTTACACTTGTAATTAACATACTTATTTTAATTAACTGTATTTAAAGTACAAAATGTCTCCTATTTTGGGGGGTACATAGGAACACTGTCATGTAGAGAAAACACTAACTTCATTAAATAGACTTGAAATTTACTCTCTGGCAAGTCATTTAAATTCACTGTATCTGGTTCCACAATAAAATTGGGAAACTAGTCTGATTTTCCTACCTACCAGTCAAATGAGACAACATGTGACAGAATGCAACATCAATTATAAAGTGAGACAAAGTATCTTAATAATAATTAACCAAAGGATACCTTTGGACTTAATTGTTTTAAAATGAAACCTTGTTTATTTAGTTATCTATCTCTGTGTGCATTTTATAGTATTGTAATATAAAACAATGACCTTTCAATTAACTGCATTAAAAATGTAAAGCCAGTACACTCAGAGGCAGTTTGGGTAGTATATACCAAGCCATTTTAATAGCATGAATTTCTCTGAGTCTTCTAAATTTTTTTATTATTTTTGGACTTAAATGGAAATATCACTTTAACTTGATGATTCTCAGCTGGAGTGATTTTGCCATCCATAGTACGTTTGGCAGTGTCTAGAAATACTTTAATTGTCACAACTCAGAAGGCGTGTGTATTTGTATCTTGTGATTAAAGGCTAGAGATGCTGTACATTATAGCTTCTCCATCTCCCCAACAGGAATTATTCAACCCAATATGTCAATAACCAAGTTTGAGAAAGCCTGTTTTAACTGAATAAAGAATTTACTGAGGTGTTATTATTTTATTATGAAGGTAGCTAATGATGTGAATTACGATGGCAGCAGTACAAAGAATGTAGAGGGGACTCCCTTTCTTTTCTCATTCTTTGAAGTGGCTACCTTCCCACAAAGGATGGGAAGGTGGAGAACAACCCAGATCTCTATGCACTTCTTGAACCCCTATCCTTCTGGCCTTTCCCTGTGCTTCCTCTGCTGGTTCATCATCTCAGTGGTCCTCCTTGTCCATCTTTATGCCAGCATTTTTCTATTGTTATATTCTTGGAGCATTATCTGAGCTACTGACTGGGTCTTTACGATTGATGAGGTACCATCAGCCGTTTCAGTTTTTATCAAGGGAGCAGACGTGAGGGGGAGTTGAGTTCTGGCATGTGTTTGGTAGGTGTTTGTTTTGACTGTCTGATGGCTGCATACCAGCCTGAGGGAGTCACAAATGTCACTGGTGTGCGATGGTGTAATTTTCCTGCTGCTCCAAAGAGTCTTCTGTGTTAATCTCCTGGCATGTCTGGCAACTTTCAAAATAGAAGTAAAAAGGCAATTCCATGGAGCGGTGAAAAAAGATTCAAAGTCTCCATTTGTCTTTGTGAAGGACAGAGAAAATTGCTAGCGTGCAGTTGGCCATTTTCATTATTGAGAACATAGAGCAGCTCAGTTTTCACCAGGGCTAATTGATTTTCACAGCTGGTTCAGGAAAGTCTAAGAAAGATATGAGACTTGAAACGTCCCTTTGTGCAGACTCTGAAGTTCACGAGTTCTGCAGGGACTTCAAACTTGGGCTTTAATAAGAGATGCTGAAATCATCTGAAATAACTTTGGGTACCAGCTGGAAAAGAATCACTTGTTTCTGTAGGCAGGGTGTGAGTAGATTTTGGCCTGCCATATGGCATCACAACAAATTCATCATTTTCCTTCTTACATGAAGTATCAGTATGTTAAATTGCACAGACCTGGTTTTCACCCCTGGTACCAAATAATTCCCCCACCTAACGTGACATGTTAGAAGATGTCAATGTCTATCTTTCCTTTGCTTTATGGTTGACAGAGGACACTATCTACTAATGATAAGTAGTCTATATCATAGATGTTTAGTATTCCTTATTATGAAAAGATGGAAAGACAGTAGCAATCTGAGGCAGGGCTCCCATGCAGGAGCACAAAGCAGGGATGTAGATATTATATTAGTACTAAGATGGAACGGGAGGATTTGGTCACAGGAAATTATGTCAGAGTCCCAACGGAATGAGCATGCTTATGGAGAGAGGCACTACAGTACAGTAAAAGGCACGGACATTGGATCAGATAATTCTGGCTTCCAAGCCAGACGCTGCCACTGGGAAGTAAAGGGATCTTGGATGAGTTCCATTTCCTTATTGTAATGTTGTGACATTTAAAATGTATGTAGAAGGGTCAGCATGTCATGGCACTTCACACTCTCTTCTTCCCTTTCTTCTTGCATTGGTGAAAATTAGTTTCAAAGTCAGAGTCTTGCTGAGCAAAGTATACTGATGTTGAGTCTGGAATCATAGTGCAAACTTTTTGTATTTTCAACAACAACAGAACAGGATATTCTGCTGTTGTATATTTTGGGATGTGAAAGGAGGGCTATTTTATCTAAAGAATATCTATGAAACACATGAAGTTAAAGTAAAATAAATCATTAAATCCAATAAAGACTATTACAGAAAGCAACAACCAGCAAATATTTGGGTGAGGTAGACTTGGATAAAGCCCAGGGAACTAGGTACTCTTTACTCAAATTATTCTGATTCTCTATTAAAAAAAAATTATGACAAGTACTTAGGAAAAAAATCAACTGTTTCTAGTGGCATATGAGTATTGCATATTATTTATCTCAAAGAAAACAAGCTTAATTATATGATGTTTTATTAGATGGCGATATTCATAAAATTACCTAGACACTAGACTTTTAAAATTTATGGGTATATTTGCATAGTAGGAACTTTATAGAATTGCTCAGCAGTCAGACTTTTTAAGTATTAATTGTGATTCCTATTAAACTATATTGGTGTACAGATGTGCTTGTTTAGCATTATAAGATTTAAAATGCTCCCTTATTTGGTGTCCTATTTTAAATTCAGCATTTCTATTATCCTCTTAAAAAATACTTTAATATTCAGAAAAAAATTGCAGATTCCCAGGCAAGATGGCTGAATAGGAACAGCTCTGGTCTGTAGCTCCCAGTGAGACCAACACAGAAAGTGGGTGATTTCTGCATTTCCAACCGAGAAACCAGGTTCATCTCGTTGGGACTGGTTATACAGTGGTTGCAGCCTATGGAGGGCCAGTGTAAGGCATTGCCTCACCCAGGAAGTGCAAGGGGTCAGTGAACTCCCTACCCTAGCAATAAAAAATGATAGATGCAATAAAAAATGATAAAGGGGGTATCACCACCAATCCCACAGATATACGAACTACCGGCAGAGAATACTATAAACACCTCTATGTAAACAAACTAGAAAATCTAGAAGAAATTGATAACTTCCTGGACACATACACTGTCCCACGACTAAACCAGGATAAAGTTGAATCCCTAAATAGACCAATATCAGGTTCTGAAATTGAGACAGAAATTAATAGCTTACCAGAAAGAGTCCAGGACCAGATGGATTCACAGCTGAATTCTACCAGAGGTACAAAGAGGAGCTGGTACCATTCCTTCTGAAACTATTTCAAACAAGAGATAAAGAAGAAATCATCCCTAACTCATTTCATGAGGCCAGCATCATCCTGATATCAAAACCCGACAGACACAGAATGAAAAAAAATTTTCAGTCTACTATCCCTGATGAACATTAATGTGAAAATCCTCAATAAAATAATGTCAAACTGAATCCAGCAGCACATCAAAAAGCTTATCCACCACAATCAAGTCAGTTTCATCCCTGGAATGTAAGGCTAGTTCAACATACACAAATCAAATGTAATTCATCACATAAACAGAACCAATGACAAAAAAACATGATTGTCTCAGTAGAAGCAGAGAAGGCCTTCCACAAAATTCGACAGCCCTTCATGCTAAAACTTTCAATAAACCAGGTATTATTGATGGAACGTATCTCAAAATAATAAGAACTATATGACAGACCCACTGCCAATATCATACTGAAAGGGCAAACACTGGAAGCATTCCCTTTGAAAACTGGCACAAGACAAGGATGCCGTCTCTCACCACTCCTATTCAACATAGTATTGGAAGTTTTGTCCAGGGCAATCAGACAAGAAAAAGAAATAAATGGTATTCAATTAGGAAAAGAGGAAGTCAAATTGTCTCTGTTTGCAGATGACATGATTGTATATTTAGAAAACATCTTTGTCTCAGTCCAAAATTTCCTTAAGCTGATAAGCAACTTCAGCAGTCTCATACAAAATCAATGTGCAAAAATCACAAGCATTCCTATACACCAATAAAAGACAGAGAGTCAAATCATGAATGAACTCCCATCAGAATTGCTACGAAGAGAATAAAATAACTAGAGTACCACTTACAAGGGATGTGAAGGACCTCTTGAAGGAGAACTACAAACCACTGCTGAAGGAAAGGAGAGGGGAAACAAATTAATGGAAAAACATTCCATGCGGATGAATAGGAAGAATCAGTATTGTGAAAATGGCCATACTACTCAAAGTAGTTATTTATAGATTCTATGCTATTCCCATCAAGCTACCATTGACTTTCTTCACAGAATTGGAAAATACGACTTTAAATTTCATATGGAACCAAAAAAAAAAGAAAAACCCCACATAGCCAAGGCAATTCTAAGCAAAAGAACAAAGCTGGAGGCATCACACTACCTGACTTCAAACTATACTTCAAGGCTTTAGTAACAAAAACAGCATGGTGCTGTACCAAAACAGATTTATAGACCAATGGAACAAAACAGAGACCTCATAAATAATGTCACACATCTACAACCATCTGATCTTTGACAAATCTGACAAAAACAAGCAATTTGGAAAGAATTCTCTATTTAATAAATGGTGTTGGGAAAACTGGCTAGCTATATGCAGAAAGCTGAAACTGGACCCCTTCCTTAAACTTGATACAAAAGCTAACTCAAGATGGATTAAAGACTTAAATGTAAGACCTAAAACCCTAAAAACTCTGCAAGAAAATCTAGACAATATTATTCAGGACATAGGCATGACAAAGACTTCCTGACTAAAACACCGAAAGCAATTGCAACAAAAGCCAAAATAGACTAATGGGATCTATTTAAACTAAAGAGCTTCTGCACAGCAAAAAAAAAAAAAAAAAAAAAAAAAAAAAAAAAAAAAAAAAAAAAAAAAAAAAAAAAAAAAAAAAAAAAANAAAAAAAAAAAAAAAAAAAAAAAAAAAAAAAAAAAAAAAAAAAAAAAAAAAAAAAAAAAAAAAAAAAAAAAAAAAAAAAAAAAAAAAAAAACTATTACCAGAGTGAACAGGCAACCTACAGAATGGGAGAATTTTTGCGATCTATCTATCTGACAAAGGGCTAATATCCAGAATCTACAAAGAGCTTAAACAAATGTACAAGAAAAAAAACTCCATCAAAAAGTGGGTGAAGGATATGAACAAACACTTAACAAAAGGAGACATTTATGTGGTCAACAAACATATGTAAAAAAGCTCATCACCAGTCATTAGAGAAGTGCAAATCAGAACCACAGTGAGATACCATCTCACACCACTTAGAATGGTGCTTATTAAAAAGTTAGGAAACAACAGATGCTGGAGAGGATGGGGAGAAATAGTAACACTTTTACACTGTTGACGGGAGTGTAAATTAGTTCAAACCATTGTGGAAAACAATGTGATGATTCCTCAAGGATCTAGAACTAGTAATATCATTTAACAAAGCAATTTTATTACTAGATATATACCTAAAAGATTATAAATCATTCTACTATAAAGACTTATGTACACGGCACGGCACTGTTCACAGTGCGGCACTAATCACAATAGCAAAGACTTGGAACCAACCAAAATGCCATCAACGATAGACTGGATAAAGAAAATGTGGTACATATACACCATGGATTATTCTGTGGCTGTTAAAAAAAAAAAAAAAAAAAAGGATGAGTTCATATCCTTTGCAGGGTCATGGATGAAGCTGGAAACCATCATTCACAGCAAACTAACAAAATAACAGAAAACCAAACACCGTATGTTCTCACTCATAAGTGAGAGTTGAACAATGAGGTCACATGGACACAGGGAGGGGAATATCACACACTGGGGCCTGTAGGCGGGTGGGAGGTTAGGGGAGGGATAGCATTAGGAGAAATATCTAATGTAGATGGAGGGTTGATTGGTACACATTCTGCGTGTACACCCCAGAACTTAAATTTAAAAAAAAAAATTTTAAGTCAGGAAACAGACGCTGGAGATGATGTGGAGAAGTAGTAATGCTTTTACACTGTTGGTGGGAGTGTAAATTAGTTCAACTATTCTGGAAGACAGTGTGGTGATTTCTCAAGGATGTAGAACTAGAAATACTATTTGACCCAGCAATAACATTCCTGAGTATATACCCAAAGGATTATAAATCAATTTAATGTAAAGACACATGCACATGTATGCTTACTGTGGCACTGTTCACAATAGCAAAGACTTGGAACCAACCCAAATGCTCACCAATGTTAGACTGAAAAAGGAAAATGTAGCACGTATACATCATCGAATATTATGCAGACATAAAAAAGAATGAATTCATGTCCTTTGCAGGAACATAGATGAAGCTGGAAACCATCATTCTCAGCAAACAGGAACAGAAAGCCAGATATGGCATGTTCTCACTCATAAGTGGGAGTTGAACAATGAAAATATATAGGCACAGAGAGGGGAACAACACACACCAGGGCCTGTCAGAGGTTGGGGGGGCAAGGGAAGGTATACCATTAGGATAAATATCTAATGTAGATGATGTGTTGATGGATGCAGTAAACCACCATGGCACATGTATACCTGTGTAACAAGCCTGCATGTTCTATACATGTATCCCAGAACTTAAAGTATAATAAAAAAAGAAAAAAATTGCATATTAAATTTGGATATATTGTGCTGTTATTGCTTCTTAGAGTGAACTGACAAGTAAAAGCCTTCAAAATAGTATAGTGTGCCAAAAATTTGTCACAATTGCATTTTATCCATCTATTATAATCTTTCTGATTTTTTGGCATATTTTGATTGATCACTTTTGGTTTTCTTTATTTACAATTAAATTCTTAATATAAGAATCACTAACATGTTACATATAAATGATTTAAAAGTTGAACTGCTTAATTTATTCAAGATACCACTTTGATATTTCTTAGTATAAGCTCAAATACTCTCACTTCCATTTGGCTTTTAAAAAATGAAAGAATATTGATATAATTTGGATCTGTATCCTCATGAAATCTCATGTTGAATTGTAATCCCCAGGGTTGGAGGTGAGGACTGGTGGGAGGTGATTGGATCATGCGAGTGTATTTCTCATGAATGATTTAACACCATCCCTTTAGTGCTATTCTTGCGATAGTGAGAGAGTTCATTCAACATCTGTTTGTTTAACAGTGTGTGGCACCTCCTCCATCTCTTGCTCTTGATCCTGCTTATACCATATAATATGCCTGCTCCTCTTTTGCTTTCTGCCATAATTATAGCTTCCTGAGGTCTCCCCAGAAGCCAATCAAATGTCAGCAACATGCATCCTATAAAGTCCGCAGAATTAATAAATTACCTCATCTTCTCTTTATAAATTACTCCATCTCAGATATTCCTTAATATCAATGTAAGAATGGCCTAACACAAACATATACTTGATAAACAGCCAAAAATAAAAACCCAAACCAGACCTATTCAGGTTATGTGATTAGACTCTCTAATCTTAATGGTAAATATCTGAATTAGTAAGTTAATACAATTTGTCAGTGTAAATATTTTTTGAAATGCATAGAAATCTATCCTTGAGGTGCTCGTAATTGTACTCATTTCACTATGGAAATATTCATTTGATTTTATAATTTAGTCAACTTATTTTTTCATCCCTTTTTTAAAGAAATGTATATATTTTAAATAGAAAATACATGAAGATAATATTATGTTCTTGACTTTTTCTTTTTGATAAATGCCAAGCCCACTGGAAGTGCTTTGAGCTGAAAATTCTTGGGTTGGATGCATTCTATAGTACATTTGCAATCTGTCACTCCTTATCTTTTGAAAGCAGGAAGCAAAATGGTTTCTGGACATGAATAGGATTGCAACCTACCTAATGACTGGTTGAGATTTTATCCTGTATCTCAGCTCAAATGTTTCCCATTGGGAGTGGGCACTTCTGGAGGAAAGCATGTACATCTTATTAATGAACCAAATATCTTTTAACAATCGCAAACCTAGCTCTTTAAAGATCCCTGAATAAAGTCCTGACTGAAAATGCTGGTCATTGTACATTTACAATATTTATCAACAAATCTCAAAAACAATACAAGCTAATTAAGTTATATGTCTCTCTCACTACAACTCTTAAACTGTTGCTCATAACAATATGATTTACAATGAGCATTTTCATTCTATGATGTTTATATTCAGATCTAGATGCCAGATTTGAAGAGGCTTTCACAAGCAATTATCATGTTTGTTTTAAATTTATCCTCACTGTTTTGACTTTTTTTGACCTGAAACGAGTTGTAAGAGATTTTAACTAACAAAACAATAATGGGAGAGACCAACTTTTTTTTTCCCACTGACATTTACTTTCTGCTTATTTGTTTATTCATTTATTCAATAAATACATGTGGAGCCTGCCATGTTCTAGGCAGCAAACAGAATTAAGTTTCTTATCTTCATGTTACTTACTTTCTTAAGGAGGCCTTACAGACAAAAAATATTAAAAATCGTATATAAGTAAATTATTTTGTTGTAAGTGGATAATTATTAATGATAAAAGAGAAAGTAGGGCAGAGTAAAGAATATCAAGAGTGGTGGGCTAGTGAAGGAGGGAGAGGTGACATTCAATAATACGGTCAGAGCAGGAATTTTAAAAAGTGTATATGAGGAAATTTGCAGCAAATATGTGGCAGAATTGAGTCCCAGGATATGAGAGAACTAAGTGCAAAATCCCTAAGGCTAAATCTGCCTTTAACTTTCATTAACTTTCATTAATTTACTCCATAATCATTCACCGTCTGCCTAAGAGATTGTAATTCTATACAATTGACCTCAAGAAAAGGAAGGGCATTTTATAAAGAGAGAGTAAAATGTTTAATTCCAGATACTAAAAAAGTTAGAAAATATGAAAAAGGCAGAGTGACATTGAGGTAAGATAACTGAACTGATAATGATATAAACAAATTTAGAAGCTACTCTTTCCTACTAACTGCAAGATTTTCATGTGGACTCAGTCCTCTGAAACCCCAATCAGTAAAATAAGGAGTTGAAGAAAATCATGTTCACAATATCTCATTTCACTGCTATATTCCTCAGTATCTAAGACAATAAAAATTTTTGAAATGAAATGTGGATTGATCTGTTGTATAAGAGTCTTCATAATATGGCCCCAATCCAATTTTATTTATTCTATTAAAAAATCCCCGCCGGGCGCGGTGGCTCAAGCCTGTAATCCCAGCACTTTGGGAGGCCGAGGCGGGTGGATCACGAGGTCAAGAGATCGAGACCATCCTGGTCAACAAGGTGAAACCCCGTCTCTACTA